>NW_011473583.1:0-1116 GCF_000754665.1 Bison bison bison
GGGAGGAGGGTTCAGGATGGGGAACACATGTATACCTGTGGTGGATTCATTTTGATATTTGGCAAAACTAATACAATTATGTAAAGTTTAAAAATAAAATAAAATTAAAATAAATAAAAAAAGAAAGAAAGAAAACCTTGTATGTTTTTTCTACCCAAACTGCTTCTTAAAGCTCTGTAGAAGGTCACCATGTGAAGTTTACTTAGACTAGCAAATAGTTGGGCCTGGTTCCATATCTTACATCTATGCTGAGAGAAATCAGGATGCACGCTTAACCTAACATTTCTATATTGTCTGGACCCCTGGTTTTGTCATGGGGAACAAAGAAACAAGAGAACAAGGACAAAAGAACAAGAAAATGGAAGTTCCTTGGAGGAAAGATCCTTGAACAGCATTTAGGGAAGGGAACAAAGACTCTTAAGTCTGCATGGACAAGTTTTATTCATTTTTCAACCATTCCACCTAATGCTCTGTTTATGGGTTGAGAACTGTCACCTTTGCAAATAATCCACATTTGAAAAGCTCATCTGGGAATCTGTAGAGTCTTTTCACAGTCCTCAAGTGAACATCTTGACAGGCCATGAGGAAGCAACAGGACAAAGAGTCACACCTCAGCAGCTAACTTAATCCAGCATGACCAAAAGTCCCTCAGACACAAATAGCAGAAGCACAGCACTCCAATCAGCAAGACGATCAGCCATCCTGTAGCTTCCTCCTCACACTATGTCCAAAAATGTACCTAACAGATGGCTGGTTACCATATAGAGATGGGCACACCTGCCTCCCCGAGCTGAGATGGGCATACCTGCCTCCCTGAGCTGCACATAGGAACATGTGCTACTGAATATGCAGAACATTTCAGACCCAGTCAGCTCCAAGGCCCAGCAGTTGCTTGCTGCATGCAAATTTGAAAGGGCAATTCCAAGAAAGAAACCCTTCGTTTCATTAGTGCTGATGAAGATTCTCCCTGATGCTTCTCTTCATTAATTTTGTATCCCATGCCCTCACTGAGGTGGAGACTTTGGCACCACTAGTAGAGATAGGTCCACTTAGAACACTATTTGAAGACCAAATGCCTCCATGAGAACTGCTTTGCCCTGACCCTGAGAAGGTGAA
>NW_011473584.1:0-947 GCF_000754665.1 Bison bison bison
CTGAGGAAATCTGGTACACTGATGGAAGCAGCTTTGTCTTGGATGGAAAAAAAAAAAAGAGCCAGATATGCAGTAGTCTCTAAACCTTTGCCACCAGGTACTTCAGCCCAATTAGCTGAGCTCATAGCCATGACTCGAACTATAGAGCTGGGAAAAGGAAAAAGAGTAGCCATTTGCACTGACTCCAAGTATGCCTTTCTGGTGCTACATGCACATGCTGCTATTTGGAAGGAAAGAGGCCACTTGACCACCTGAGGGTCCCCAATCAAATATGGTGACCAAATCCTTAGGCTCTTGGAGGCAGTTCATCTGCCCATTGAGGTTTCAGTCTCCCACATAAATGACACCAAAAAGGGAGCACAGAAGTGGCACGAGGGAACCAAGCAGCCGATCAGGCAGCTAAGAGAGCAGCATTACAGAACAATGACCTAATAGGGGTTGCCACCGTAGTTCCACAGCCTAATTTGCCAGAAATTCCTTCATATACTGAAGGTGAGACTCTTAAAGCTAAGAATGAGGGCTTTCAAGAAGATCATATGAGTTGGTTCCAAAAGGAGGGACTCCTTTTTCTGCCTGGGAACCTCCAATGGAAGTTGGTTAACTCCTTACATGCCACCACTCATTTAGGGAAAAAAGCCCTCCAAAGATTACTAGAAAGATCTTTCAGAGGAACAGGCCTCCAAACAACTATAAGGCAAGTGGTCTCCTCTTGTCCCACTTGGCAATTAAACAACCCTCTAGGAGCTCAAGGACCCTAGCTGGCCCAGCCTTTCCAATGATGTGGGACCTACTCAGTAGAGGACTGGCAGATGGACTTCACCGAGATACCAGTTTCTCAAGGGTATAAATACCTATTAGTCATGATAGATACATTTACAGGATTGGTTGAAGGCTTTTCCACCTGGACTAAGAAGGCTGAGGAAATGGTAAAAAAAAAAAAAAAAAAA
>NW_011473584.1:5034-5298 GCF_000754665.1 Bison bison bison
ACATAGTCCAAAAATCTGTTTTTTACATCTGTGTCTCTTTTGCTGTCTTGTATACAGGGTTATTGTTGCCATTTTTCTAAATTCCATATATATTCATTAATATATTGTATTGGTGTTTCTCTTTCTGGCTTACTTCGCTCTCTATAGTAGGCTCAAGTTTCATCCACCTCATTAGAACTGACTCAAACATGTTCTTCTTTTTAGCTGAGTAATATTCCATTGTGTATATGTACCACAACTTCCTTGTCTATTCATCTGCCAATG
>NW_011473584.1:5398-5725 GCF_000754665.1 Bison bison bison
GTGTATGCCCAGCAGTGGGATTGCTGGGTTGTATGGCAGTTCTATTTTAAGTTTTTTAAGGAATCTCCACACTGTTTTCCATAGTGGCTGCACTAATTTGCATTCCCACCAACAGTGTAGGAGGGTCCCCTTTTCTCCACACCCTCTTCAGCATATATTGTTTGTAGACTTTTTGATGGCAGCCATTCTGACCAGCATGAGATGGTACCTCATTGTGGTTTTGATTTGAATTTCTCTGATAATGAGTGATGTTGAGCATCTTTTCATGTGTTTGTTATCCATCTGTATATCTTCTTTGGAGAAATGTCTGTTCAGTTCTTTGGCCTA
>NW_011473584.1:9262-10243 GCF_000754665.1 Bison bison bison
CTGCCAGAATGGCTATCATCAAAAATAATACAAACAGTAAATGTTGGTGAGGATATGGAGAAAGGGGCACCCTTGTACACAGTTGGTGGGAATGTAACTTGGTACAGCTACTATGGAAAACAGTATGGAGGTTTCACAAAAGACTAAAAATAGAACTACCATATGACCAATATTTCCATGCCTGGGTAAATAGCCAAAAAAACAAAAACACTAATTGAAAAGACACATGCACCCCAATGTTTATAGACACATTATTTACAATAGGCAACATATAGAAACAACCCAAGTGTCCATCAACAGATGAATGGATAAAGAAGATGTGGCATATACATATACAACAGAATATTACTCAGCCACAAAAGAATGAAAGTTTGCCATTTGCAACAATATGGGTGTATTTGGAGGGTGGTATGCTAAGTGAAATTAATCAGACAGAGAATGACAAATACTATATGATATCACTTATATATGGAATCTAAAGAATACAACAAACTAGTTGTATAATTAAAAAGAAACAGACTCACAGATACAAAGATCAAACTAATGGTTACCAGTGGGGTGAAGTAAGAGAGGAGAGGCAAGATAGGGTAGGGAATTAAAAGGTACAAATTACTATGTATAAGATAAGCTGCAAAGATTTATTGTATAACACAGGGAATATAGCTAATATTTTATAATAAATATAAATGGAGCATAACCATTAAATTTGTGAATTACTATATTGTACAACATTCAGAAAATGAAGATCATGGCATCTGGTCCCATCACTTCATGGCAAACAGATGGGGAAACAGTGGAAACAGTGTCAGACTTTATTTTTTTGGGCTCCAAAATCACTGCAGATGGTGATTGCAGCCATGAAATTAAAAGACACTTACTCCTCGGAAGGAAAGTTATGACCAGCCTAGATAGCATATTCAAAAGCAGAGACATTGCTTTGCCAACAAATGTCCATCTAGTCAAGGCTATGGTTTTTCCAGT
>NW_011473585.1:0-631 GCF_000754665.1 Bison bison bison
CCATGGAAGAAAGCAGAAGAGGACACTTAATACACCTGTGAGCCCCTGGGAGATCTCAGATACCTATTCAGAACTACAAATGAGTACCATTCTAATGAACAACCCCAAAATTAAGCTTCTGGGGATAAGATTTCTCAGGACTGCTCTAAATAGCCAATACAGCTTGGCAGGGGTTGTACTCCAAAACAGACAGGAGATAGATCTCCTGATGCCTGAACAAGGAGGGAGTTGAGCCATCTTGAATGTAACATGATGTTTCTGGGTAAATAACTCCAGCTAAGTTAAAGAAAGTCTCAGAATCCTCAGGAAAAACATTCAGACCCTATACGATCTCAAAGAATGAGCTGGAGATTTCTCGGGGTAGCTACAATCTCTCTTTGGGTGATCCTTCTGGTGATGGGAAATTTGGAGTTGGCTAATGCCCAACAACACAAGAGAAGACTCTATACATAGACATCACCAGATGGTCAACACCGGAATCAGATTGATTATATTCTTTGCAGCCAAAGATGGAGAAGCTCTATACAGTCAACAAAAACAAGACCAGGAGCTGACTGTGGCTCAGACCATGAACTCCTTATTGCCAAATTCAGACTTAAATTGAAGAAAGTAAAGAAAACCACTAGACCAT
>NW_011473585.1:3904-4349 GCF_000754665.1 Bison bison bison
TTAAGTTTAATTAGGTCCCATTTGTTTACTTTTGTTTTTAATATTTTTATTTTTTCAATATTTTAATAATTTTTGATATTCTAATTGAAAAATAAAAATTTTGAATTTTCTTCATAAATTACTCTAATTCATTATTGTCTTTAAGTCAATTTTCCACCACCACCCCAAGACTTAGACTGAAGAAGTTTGTTCCACATTTTTTTACCACAACTGCTTTGTGGTGATCCTCATGACCAGTGCATCTGTACAATATTCATTTTACAAGAAATTATTTCAATGAAAGTGCCCAATTATGTTAGGGTCTCTTATCCCACTTACCTGTCATGGGACCTACATAACTCCAATGCCATACAACCATTCTTCGGTGTCTTAAATTCTTTGTCATCTTCAAATCCCTGTAAAAGCACAAATAATTATATTATAAGCATAAATAATAATAGAAACA
>NW_011473586.1:0-707 GCF_000754665.1 Bison bison bison
GTAGGAAAATTTTGAAATATTTTATGTTGTTTTAATAGGGCCTTTTGTAAAGTTTTATCATCTAATTCATATTCATGTAACAAGTATTCTGTCTGTTGCCAAATATCAGCAGGGCCAGAATTACCTTGAAATGGTAGAGTAACAGCTTTAATGAGAACCCACTGGGGCCAGAAATCAATTGGAATATTTTTTTTTCCCCATCTGGTGGCTCATACAACATTTTCTTTGACCTGGTGCCAAATTTCTAAATCAAAACGGTCTTCATCAGGGAACCAAGGATTATATTCAACCACTGTTTGAAGGCAAGCCTCTATGCATTGACATGAAACTGAAAGTCCTTGAACCTTAAATAAATGATGAAGTAAAGTAGAAAAATGGTGGAGCTTTCCAGCCATTTGTCCCATAACCCCATACTTACCGACCTCAGTAGGTCCCAGTCACTCCATCCAGAATACCTGTGAATTCCAGGTCCCTGTTCGGGCGCCACTTGTTGCTGTCTTTTTTTTACAGACCAGGGCCTCGTGGATCAGAGTCAACGAAAAGAAAGCAAAAGAGAAAGAGACTAATATTCCCTGGGTTACGTGGAAAACCAACAAAGCCCTAGAATAGGGCTTGTACTATTCTCAAAGACACAGGGCGTCCTCTGGAGGAGGTCTTAAAAGCCCAGACAAAAAAGTGAGCTTGACAAGCCTCCACACTCCAAAAAA
>NW_011473587.1:0-531 GCF_000754665.1 Bison bison bison
CTGAGCCAGAATTAGTGACTGACTCATCCTGGTTTTAAAATGAAAGTTCCATGTTCAGGAATCCCTCCAGTCCCAGGAAAAGGGGGGGCGGTGGGATGGGGGGGTGGAGGTGGTCAGTCACCCTAAGTGAAGGAAATCCAGTGCCCCTGCGTCCTGGGGCAACTCACTTGAGGTCAAACCAGCAAAATCACATGCCAAGGAATGATTCCCCTCTCTTACCCCCAAGATCTTCCTAGAACCAGAACTCCCAGGACTCAGCACAGCACTGTGACTGGCCCAGGCAGCAGAGTCTTATGGCATCAATACCACCTCTGCAATGGTGGAGCAAGTTGCTGGACCCTCTCAGGCTCCATTTTCTCATCTCTTAAATGAGAGTAATGGTACTTCAAAGGGTTTTTATGAGAATGAAATAGGATCATTCATTTAAAGCGCTTAACATCAGATCTGACACATCATGGATACACAATGCATGGTTCTCCTCAAACTTCTCTATCCATCACTGGGTCCCTTTTTCCCTCCAAAGGAGTTACC
>NW_011473588.1:0-624 GCF_000754665.1 Bison bison bison
GAAAATGCCAAAGCATTGACAAACTCCTGGTCACAAGATCACAGGATATAAGTTAATATATAAATTTAATTGCTTTCCTATATAACAGCAATGAACAACTGGAATTTGATATTTAAAAGTGCATTTATAACAACATTCCCACAATGCAGAATGTGACAAAAGACTCTAAGTATATCACAAATGCATGAAACAACTTCACTGAAAGGGATGCAAGAATAAGGCACTGATACAGGTAACTTTGGAAATGAGTAGAGTCTGTTAAGATTAAAGACAAAATTTTCTCTCTATATATTTTAAAACATATAAAGATGTATATATATGTACACACACACACACACACACACACATATATATATATATATATGGAGACAGACAGAAAGAGATGCATATATATCTTCTTTATCAACTGAAAGGGCCTAGAAGCAATGATATCCAAATGGTAGGGTGTACACTTAACACCTAAATCTTGGTTTTTAGTACCAACCAAAGGTACCAGGGTCCCTTGGAGAAATGGTTGATTCTAGGATTTGGGCGGGAAATATGCAAAATATGACTAGATCATTTTATAGCACCAAAGTTTTATAAACACACACATACATGTACACAATGATGGGGGTATGTTAA
>NW_011473589.1:0-768 GCF_000754665.1 Bison bison bison
ACAGCAGCATTTGGCACACGCTTGCTTCATGCACAAAAATATAGGCTCTTGTGCCACCCATCTCGAAACCCCTATCATTCCAGTATCTATTCCAGAATCAAGTTTGCAATGTAGATTTTAGGAATCTATTTATTGAGTGATTTTATTAGTGTACCTTAGCATCCTTAGTCCAGGCATATTAATGTTCTGTTCATTAGACTTCCACCGGCCTTGTGCTTGTTTATAAAACCTTCCACAAAAGTTATATGTAACCATTATTCTTAACAGGAAATTGCATAATTTACCATCACATTTTAGAAACTTTTCTCACCCCTGAAAAAAAATGTAATCAGGCCTTCATTTTCCAACTTAGTTGTCCCTGCACTTAAGGCTATAAAAAGAGCAGAAACGTGAACATGACGTTGATATTTCAGCCTTATGTCCCTAAAAAGATATACTACAGGAGAGAAAGTTTTGCCGGTGTGACACTTCCACTCATCTGGCTCCCAAGTAAGCCCTAAACTTATGCCCTTCCATTTAATCCCATTTCTCTTATTATATCAGAATATAACCTATTTCGTGGGTTTCCCTGGGGACTCAGTGGTAAAGAATCTGCCTACAATGCAGGACATGCGGTTTGATCCCTAGGTCAGGAAGATCCCCTGGAGAAGGAAATACCCACTCCAGGATTCTTGCCTGGAGAATCCCATGGACAGAGAAGCCTGGCGGACTACACTCCATGTGGTTGCAGGAGTAGGACATGGCTTACTGACTAAACCACCATCACCA
>NW_011473590.1:0-838 GCF_000754665.1 Bison bison bison
TGCTAATCTTGTGCAGAGGGTACTCTTCACACCAGTTTGCAAATGAGGATATAGAGGCTCAGACAAGCGGTCAGAACCATTGCTGTGTCCCTCCAGTAACTGTAACCATAGTCCTGAGCAAGTGTGGAGGTTACCTAGTCCTCCCAGGGAACCTGGCCCCCTTAGATTTTCCCTGAGGCACAGTTTCACAAAGAGGGGCAGGTGGGAAATTGCATTCCTCCTCTGAGCATCCTGGGTAAAATACCAGAAGACCCAAACTGCCCCCCTCACACCCCTTTTCCACGAAAACACTTCTGAACTTAAATACTCTTAGATGGGAAGACATTTGACTCACAGATCTTCCTAAAGAAGAGCTTGTCAACCCAGGGGAAGCTCCAGTGGGCTAGATGATCTGAGCACAGGGCCCTTAGTGATGATCTATTTTCCAGTCCAGAATCTGTCCTAAGCTAACAGCCACTACCAAGACCCCAGGTACTTGCAACAGTGATCCCTGTTGGCCAGCTGGACAGATGTAGGCCCATGCAATTGGGCTTCACCTTTGGGGCCAGCATTACTGTGTAAATCGGGTTTCCCTGATACCTGAGTTAGTAAAGAATCCGCCTGCAAGGACAGAGACCCCGGTTCAACTCCTGGGTCAAGAATATCCCCTGGAGAAGGGATAGGCTGCACATTCCAGTATTCTTGAGTTTCCCCTGTGGCTCAGCTGGTAAAGAATCTGCCTGCAATGCGGGAGACCTAGGTTTGATCCCTGAGTTGGGAAGATCCCCTGGACAAGGGAAAGGCAACCGAATCCAGTATTCTGGCCTGGAGAATTCCATGGACTGTGTAGTCCATGGGG
>NW_011473590.1:1803-2812 GCF_000754665.1 Bison bison bison
GGGGCAGGTTCATAGCAATACAGGCATACCTCAAGAAACAAGAAAAAAGTCAAATAAATCACCTAACTCTACAGCTAATGCAAGTAGAAAATGAGGAAATGAAGAACCCCAGGGTTAGTAGAAGGAAAGAAATCTCTAAAATTAGGGCAGAAATAAATGCAAAAGAAATGAAACCATAGAAAAATCAACAAAGCCAACAGGTGGTTCTTTGAGAGGATAGATAAAATTGACAAACAATTAGCCAGACTGATTAGAAAACAAAGGGAGAAAAATCAAACCAATAAAATTAGAAATGAAAATGGATAGATCATAACAGACAACAGAGAAATATAAAAGATCATAAGAGTCTACTATCAGCAGTTATATGCCAATAAAATGGACACCTTGAAAGAAATTGACAAATTCTTAAAAAGTCCAACATTCCAAAACTGGACCTGGAAGAAATAGAAAATCTTAACAGACCCATCACAAGCACGGAAATTGAAACTGTAATCAGAACTCTTCCAGCAAACAAAAGCCCAGGTCCGACGGCTTCACCTCTGAATTCTACCAAAAATTTAGAGAAGAGCTAAAACCTATCCTACTCAAACTTTTTCAGAAAATTGCAGAGGAAGATAAACTTCCAAACTCATTCTATGAGGCCACCATCACTCTAATACCAAAATCTGACGAAGACGCCACACACACACACACAAAAAAAAAGAAAGAAAACTACAGGCAAATATCACTGATGAACATAGATCCAAAAATCCTTAACAAAATTTTAGCAAGCAGTATCCAATCACACATTAAAAAGATCATACGTCATGACAAAGTGGGCTTTATCCCAGTAATGCAAGGATTCTTCAATATCCACATATCAATCAATGTAATACACCACATAAACAAATTGAAAAAATAATTTATATGATTATCTCAATAGTAGCAGAGAAAACCTTTGACAAAATTCAACATCCATTTATGATAAACACTCTCCAGAAAGCAGGAATAGAAGGAATATCAGATCAGA
>NW_011473590.1:4816-5688 GCF_000754665.1 Bison bison bison
AAGATCTTTTTTTTTTTTTTGTACAGTTATCCTGTGTTCTTGCCATCTCTTAATATCTTCCACTTCTGTTAGGTCCATATAATTTCTGTCCTTTATCAAGCCCATCTTTGCATGAAATGCTCCTTTGGTATCTCTGATTTTCTCAAAGAGATCCCTAGTCTTTCCCATTCTGTTATTTTCCTCTATTTCTTTGTATTGATCGCTGAAGAAGGCTTTCTTATATCTTCTTGCTATACTTTGGAACCTGCATTCAGATGTTTATATCTTTGCTTTGCTTTGCTTTTTGCTTCTCTTCTTTTCACAGCTATTTGTAAGGCCTCCCCAGACAGCCATTTTGCTTTTTTGCATTTCTTTTCCATGGGAATGGTCTTGATCCCTGTCTCCTGTGCAATATCATGAACCTCATTCCATAGTTCATCAGGCACTCTATCTATCAGATCTAGGCCCTTAAATCTATTTCTCAATTCCACTGTGTAATCATAAGGGATTTGATTTAGGTCATACTTGAATGGTCTAGTTGTTTTCCCTACTTTCTTCAATTTAAGTCTGAATTTTGCAATAAGGAGTTCACGGTCTGAACCACAGTCAGCTCCTCGTCTTATTTCTGCTGACTGTATAGAGTTTCTCCATCTTTGGAATGAGAAGGAATCTGAGATCAGAGGCGGTGATGAGAGGAGTTACCCTGCATCGGAGGTCAGTGGCAGTGGCCACGAGGAGACTAACCCACGTCCCAACGCCCGACGGCCGAGGGCAGCTGGCAGGAGGAGCTACCCAACACGCCCTAACACCCCACGCCCGAGGCCAAGGGTGGCGGCCTGGAGGACCAACCCCACGTCCAAGGAGCCATGGCTGCATGGGCGTAGGAGGACCTA
>NW_011473590.1:5991-7103 GCF_000754665.1 Bison bison bison
ATCTTAATTGGAAAAGAAGTAAAACTCTCACTGTTTTCAGATGACATTATCCTCTACATAGAAAATCCTAAAGACTCCACCAGAAAATTACTAGAGCTAATCAATGAATATAGTAAAGTTGCAGAATATAAAATCAACACACAGAAATTCCTTGCATTCCTATACATTAATAATGAGAAAATAGAGAAATTAAGGAAATAATTCCATTCACCATTGCAATGAAAATAATAAAATACTTAGGAATATATCTACCTAAAAAAACCAAAATACCTATATATAGAAAACTACAAAACACTGGAGAAAGAAATCAAAGAGGACACTAATAGATGGAGAAATATAGTGTTCATGGATCAGAAGAATCAGTATAGTGAAAATGTGTATACTGCCTAAAGCAATCTATAGATTCAATGCAATCCCTATCAAGCTACTGATGGTATTTTTCACAGAGCTAGAACAAATAATTTCACAATTTTTATGGAAATACAAAAAAAACCTCTAATAGCAAAGCAATCTTGAGAAAGAAGAATGAAATTGTAGGAATCAACCTGCCTGACTTCAGGCTCTACTACAAAGCCACAGTCATCAAGACAGTATGGTACTGGCACAAAAACAGAAATATAGATCAATGGAACAAAATAGAAAACCCAGAGATAAATCTGTGCACCTATGGACACCTTATCTTTGACAAGGGAGGCAAGAATATACAATGGAGAAAATACAATGTCTTTAACAAGCGGTGCTGCGAAAACTGGTCAACCACTTGTAAAAGAATAAAACTAGAACACTTTCTAACACCATACACAAAAATAAACTCAAAATGGATTAAAGATCTAAACGTAAGACCAGAAACTATAAAATTCCTAGAGAAGAACATAGGCAAAACACTCTCAAATATACATCACAGCAGGATCCTCTATGATCCACCTCCCAGAATTTTAGAAATAAAAGCAAAATAAACAAATGAGGCCTAATAAAACTGAAAAGTTCTGCACAACAAAGGAAACTATTAGCAAGGTGAAAAGACAGCCTTCAGAATGGGAGAAAATAGTAGCAAATGAAGCAACTGACAAAGAATTAATCTCAAAAATATACAAGCAACACCTGCAGCTCAA
>NW_011473590.1:7203-7843 GCF_000754665.1 Bison bison bison
AGCAATCTCACTGCTGGGCATACACACTGAGGATACCAGAATTGAAAGAGACACATGTACCCCAGTGTTCATCACAGCATTGTATAATAGCCAGGACATGGAAACAACCTAGATGTCCATCAGCAGACGAATGGATAAGAAAGCCATGGTGCATATTCACAATAGAGTATTACTCAGCCATTAAAAATAATACATTTGAATCAGTTCTAATGAGCTGGATGAAACTGGAGCCTATTATACTGAGTGAATTAAGCCAGAAAGAAAAATACCAATACAGTATACTAACTCATATATATAGAATTTAGAAAAATGGTATTGATAACCCTGTATGCAAGACAGCAAAATAGACACAGATGTATAGAACACTCTTTTGGACTCTGTGGGAGAGGGCAAGGGTGGGATGATTTGGGAGAATGGCATTGAAACATGTATAATATCCTATGTGAAACTAATCACCAGTCCAGGATCGATACATAACACAGGATGCTCAGGGCTGGTGCACTGGGATGACCCAGAGGGATTGTATGGGTAGGCAGGTGGGAAGTGCTTTCAGGATGGGGAACACGTGTACACCCATGGAGGATTCATGTCAATATATGGAAAAACCAGTACAATATTGTAAAATAATTAGCCTCCAATT
>NW_011473590.1:9941-10869 GCF_000754665.1 Bison bison bison
TTGAACTAGTATCCCTGTAGCTACATCTCACTGCAACCTCAGCCACCATCTTGGCTACATGAATACCATTGGGAAATGAAGAAGATGTTTTACCAATTCAAAGGACAAGAAGTATAACAATAGCTCCTAACCAGATATTTCTAGGACTCCCTGTTGGTGGTAGTATGTGACACAAACACCCCCTACCTCCACCCAAATAGGGTAGTGTTATTTTTTTTTTTCAAAATGACTTAGCAGAGCAGGTTACTAGGAATCCAGTTGATTCTTATACTCAGCCTTCACTAATCTTCCTTCCCCTTTACACATCCACACCTATGAGGGCCCCAAACCCATACACCCAACATGGGGTCCTCTGGGGGACTCTGCTTATGAATGTATTCCACCTGTGAATTTCCACACAACACATTCCTCTTACCCTATTTTTCTGCACAATATCTTTCCCCATGAATTTCTTAGTGGAGAAAATCTTCCACCAGGGGACCCAACAGTGGCTATATTGAATTCGAAGTTGAGATTGCAACCTGGCAATTTGGGGCCCTTTTGGCACTGAATCATCAAGACAGGTGTCATTTTACCCACTGGCTGACTGCTTCTGATTTTTGAGGGAAAATGGAATTACTACTACACTGTGGAGGCAAGAGGACCATATCTGGAACCTAGGAGAAAAATATGAAAGTGTTTCTTAGTGTTCCCATATCCAATGATATATGGTAATGGGTGACTCTAATGACTCACACAGGCAGGACCAGTAAGGGATCAGATTAGTTAGGAGGAAAGACTTGTATCTTATGGCCACATCAGATAAGATCAGATCAGTAGCTCAGTCGTGTCCTACTCTTTGCGATCCCATGAATGGCAGCACGCCAGGCCTCCCTGACCATCACCAACTCCCGGAGTTCACTCGGACTCACGTCTGTCTAGTCAGTGA
>NW_011473590.1:10969-13256 GCF_000754665.1 Bison bison bison
CCATAGCCTCGACTAGACAAACCTTTGTTGGCAAAGTAATGTCTCTGCTTTTGAATATGCTATCTAGGTTGGTCATAACTTTCCTTTCAAGGAGTAAGTGTCCTTTAATTTCATGGCTGCAGTCACCTTCTGTAGTGATTTTGGAGCGCAGAAAAATAAAGTCTGACATTGTTTCCATCTATTTCCCATGAAGTTATGGGACCAGATGCCATGATCTTCATTTTCTGAATGTTGAGCTTTAAGCCACCATAAACAACCACAATCAGCTAGATGAGGTCATAAGGAACTGAAATGCTAGTGAAAGAAGGAACTTATCAATACTGAGTATGCCCTCATAGTCAGTTGCCAAAATAAAAACTATAGAAGCTATGCATACTTTGCTTGCCTTGTTATTATATGGTTGAATCTCATGCCCATTATTTTTTATTTCTCCCATTTCCAAATGCTCTGTTTGAATTATGTGAGTGGTACTTAAAAAGTAATTTAACCTATAGAATACAGTATATCAAAATGTAATTATGGCAGAATTAGAGAAGGAACAGACATCCCCCAGAGAATGAGAGTGTATTTAATGGGACTTTTGTCATCCTATATTCCTGGAGAAGGTAGAGGTGCATTCATCAATATGAGTGATGGTTGCATCATACTAAGCAGAAGCATGGCATTGCTACTGTTATCATTTGGAAGAAAACCATGGAGAGAAGAGTATTATGGATGATGAGTAGTCAAAGAGGTGGACTGTGCTCAATTGGCTGTTAGCAACTAGGACTCATTTCTGCCCCTTTGTACATTTTCTACTCAATATATGGGATAGTCCTAGGAACAACAGAATCCCTCATCAAAGTGTCACCAGGTTTGATTGCCCAGCTACTGGAGTACTTTGAGAGAAGAAGAAGCCCTTACCCCTGGCACCTGCACTGGGCACTAAGAAGTGTCAAAAAGAGGTTATACCTGGTTTCTTTCCCAGTGAATTCTGGGAAACTTCCTGAGAATCATCTATGACAGTCCTGCCTGCAGCTGGAATCACTGGGGGCTTTTTCCTAGTGTATCAGCAGCAGCCTCCCTGACCTTCACTGCTCCAACCTTCTGCTAGTTGTGAAAGCCACTGATTTCCTGTTTTCAACCCTTCCTGCTTAGGGAAGAGTGGCACTGCTTTTCTTATGGGCTACCCTGTTAATGCTGTCTCCACCGAGCATTCTTCTACACCATATACCCTGCCTGTGAGGGACTTCCGCACCATGCCATCTGCCCCATGAAAATTCCCCACTCCAGGCCTTCCTCACTGTACACACTGAACACCTTCTGCACAGTGTTGTAGCCCAAGAAGCACCTTCTGTTCCAGACCCATTATCTAATGAAACCTGCAAGATTCTTTTTCCTCTGAACATCCTCTGAATGCAGCCCCACTTATGAATGCTCCCTGTGTTCCCTTCTCATCCCATCCCTCATAGCCCAGGAACTCCCGTCTGCTGACCTCTTCCTCTGGGTACCTACTATATTGTCATGAGTTACAGGTAGCTTATGATAAATGAGAAAGGGTTTCTTATATCCATATTGCATCAGCAATATTTCAAACAAAACCCATAACCATCCTTCATCAGCTCCTATGTAACTAATTCTCATTCTTCTCAGTCTTGGGTTAGCAGCCTCATGAATCTTTCAGTTTATTCCCCAGAGTTCTGTAAACTCTGGCTCACTGCAGTGATAGGATTTCAAAGTTATTTAAGTAATGGCATCAGAAACTTGTGCCTCAAAACATTTGGCAAAGTCCATTTCCTGAGGGTCTGAGACAGTACCTTCTTCTTGAAGATAAAGCATAGTGTCCTGTAGGTGATTGCACGTGCTTTTGGGGAAGCATAAGTGCAAGATAAAACATGTAAATGCCCACAGGTAAAGATCTGATGAGAGTTCAACATATAGATAATACATCTTTCAACATATAGATAATACATCTGACAAGGAAATGTGGTTGTTTTTGTGATGTGCAACATTTAAAACATAACTAGAATTATGATTGATAACACTGAACTGTTTGTTGTTGTTCAGTCCTAAGTTTTGCCTGAGTCTTCGCGACCACATGAAATGCAGCAGCCAAGACTGGCCTGCCTTTCACTATCTCCCAGATTTTGCTTAAACTCATGTACATTGAGTCAGTGATGCCATCCCACCATTTCATCTTCTGTTGCCCCCTTCTCCTCCTGCCCTCAATCTTTCCCAGCATAATGGTCCTTTCCAATCAGTCAGCTCTTTGCATCAGGTGGCCAAAGTACTGGAGCTTCAGCTTCAG
>NW_011473590.1:14519-16551 GCF_000754665.1 Bison bison bison
ACACAGTCAAAGGCTTTAGTGTAATTAATGAAGCAGAAGTAGATGTGGGATTATTTATTTATTTATTTATTTTTGGAATTGTCGTGCTTTCTCTAAGACGCAGCGGATAGTGGCAATTTGATCTCTGATTCCTCTGCCTTTTCTAAATCCAGCTTGTACATCTGGAAGTTCTTGGTTTATGTACTGATGAAGCCAAGCTTGAAGGATTTTGAGCATTACCTCGCTAGTGATATAAGCACAATTGTATGAAAGTTTGGACATTCTTTGGCATTGCATTTCATGGGATTGGAATGAGAACTGACTTTTTTCCAATCCTATGGTCACTGCTGAATTTTCCAAATTGGCTGGCATATTTAGTTCAGCACTTTAACAGCATAATCCTTTAGGATTTTAAACAGCTCAGCTGGAATTCCATCACATTCACTACCTTTGTATGTAGTAATGCTTCCTCAGGCCCACCTTGCTTCACATTCCAGGATGTCAGGCTCTTGGTGAGTGACCACACCATCGTGGTATATGGGTCATTAAAACTTTTTGTATAGTTCTTCTCTGTATTCTTGCCACCTCTTATTAATATCTTCTGCTTCTATTAGGTCCTTGTTGTTTCTGTTCCTTTGTCATGTCCATTGTTGCATGAAATTAAACAGTTTAATATCAGGCAAAGCAACATCAGGACATATCATAAACAGTAAGTGCATTGACAAACCTCCAGGAAATTCATAATGTTTCTGAAACATTCATTTCAAAAACATTTTGTCCACACAAATGTAATCTAAGGAAGGCTAGGAATTTCTTGTGATTTGACAAAGGCTCCCATGAAACTCAATATATAAAGCAAAATTTTTACAAGGTGAAAGATCCTTTGTGACTTTCTAGGGTCACTCTCTGGGAAAACTCAAATAGGGTTTCAGAATAAAGAATATATAACTCATGGAAATTCCTTGGTGGTCCAGTGGTTAGGACTCAGTATTTTCACTGTCAAGGGTCCAGGTTCAATCCCTAGTCAGGAAAATCAGATCCCAGAAGCCTCCTGGCATTGTGGGAAAACAAAACAAACAAACAAACAACAACAAAAAAACAACAAAGACTATATCACTTAGGATTTGAGTGTGGGGAAAGTAAAATAAGAGTTTTTAGGAAGGTTGAACACTTAGTTAACAAACACTACTCATTTATTTAACCAAAGTGAAAACATATTTTGAAAGTACATATTGAATGAGATGCAATTATAAAAGAACCTTAATTATTTCAAAATTGACAAGGCTTGATTGAAGACCATGATAAAGTCAACGTAAACCAAAGAATATTATTCTGATTAGAAGGAGTCTTTGCTTTCTAGGCAGATGACTCATAAAGTAAAGAAAAACACTTTACAACCTGAGTAATCTTACTACCAATAATCTAAGGAAATGTTTCCAGTTTAAGAGAAAATCAAATTGTATTTTTGCATCAGTGTACTTTGTGATATTATAGCTCAGTTTTTAAAATCTTGTAAACATACCCATTGATTTTTAGCCACCTTTGACCACAAGGAAAAAAAATCCCTTTTCTGAGAACCATATCCATTCAGGTTTTGTCCTGCCCTTTCATCTTTTTCATGCTGGAACAACCAGTATTTTACTTTAGGAAAAAAAGTATTCTGTTTCCTTAACAAAAACACATCCTGCACATCTTGCATAGTTACTTTAGTATACATGTCAAGATTTAAGCTAGCAAAAGATCTTGAAAACTATCTTTAATGCTGGCATACTACATATAAAACATAATTACCGTTAAAATAAAGTTGTGTGAAAGTAAATTCACTTCCATTAATTCCTGAGAACTTTAAGAGTGTTCAATTCATAAAACACACACACACACACACACACACAATTATTTTTAAACCAGTCATAACAAAACTCCTTGAAGGACTTTCGTAATATAATTCAGTAATACCATCAGGGTAGGACATACTACTCTAGTATGTCCTAGTACTAGGACAACCCACTCTAGTACTCTTGCCTGGAAAATCCCATGGACAGAGGAGCCTGGT
>NW_011473590.1:16651-17611 GCF_000754665.1 Bison bison bison
AAATGTTAACTAGACTTTTCACAGTGATCATTTTACAACATATACAAATATCGTTATGCTATACACTTGAAACCAACATAATATTATATGTTTTCAGACATGTTTCTTAACTTCCACTGTTTTCTAGGATGGCAATCAGGGCACCTCTTCCCATGGTATCACTTTTCGTGACACCTATCACACCTGTAACGCCATGGGGCTGAGTGGGAGCTTTACAGAGCCAAGGTGGACTTGTGTTATGAGAACCCTCAGGTAAAATGCCTCACTTGGCGTCAGTGGTTTCTGACACCAGCAGGTAACCACTTTTTCTTGGCATGGGAAGGAGATTGATTTAATAGGTTTTCAATAGTGCTTTCTAGTGAAGTCAATGGCACCCCACTCCAGTACTCTTGCCTGGAAAATCCCATGAGTGGAGGAACCTGGTAGGCTGCAGTCCCTGGGGTCACGAAGAGTCAAACACGACTGAATGACTTTACTTTCACTTTTCACTTTCCTGCACTGGAGAAGGAAATGACAACCCACTCCAGTGTTCTTGCCTGGAGAATCCCGGGGACGGGGGGGCCTGATCGGCTGTCGTCTCTGGGGTCACACAGAGTCGGACACGACTGAAGCGACTTAGCAGTGAAGTCAGGCATATTTAATTCTGTGTTCCCCTTCCCAGACTTAGGAAATAACTGCACTTAAAGGGGATCCTGCAAGTATCTTGCTCAGTAATCATCCAGCTTTCTAGAAAGTAGAAACACAGAATCTCAGTCCTACTCCAGTCCTCCTGAATCAGAACTTGCATTTTTATCAAGATCTACTGGATGTGGGCCTCACCGATGGCTCAGTGAAAAGAATCTGACTGCACAGAAGCAGTTCTAAGAGGGAAGTTTATAGCAATACAATCCTACCTCAAGCGGAGACGGCAATGGCAAGCCACTCCAGTACTCTTGCCTAGAAAATCCCACAGGTGGAGGA
>NW_011473590.1:19680-20091 GCF_000754665.1 Bison bison bison
GAAAAACCATAGCCTTGACTAGATGGACCTTTGTTGGCAAAGTAATGTCTCTGCTTTTCAATATGCTATCTAGCTTGGTCATAACTTTCCTTCCAAACAGTAAGCATCATTTAATTTCAGGGCTGCAGTCACCATCTGCAGTGATTTTGGAGCCCCCCAAAAATAAAGTCTGACATTGTTTCCACTGTTTCTCCATCTATTTCCCATGAAGTGATGGGACCAGATACCATGATCTTCGTTTTCTGAATTTTGAGCTTGAAGTCAAACTTTTCAGTCTCCACTTTCACTTTCATCAAGAGCCTTTTATTTCTCTTCACTTTCTGCCATAAGGCTGGTGTCATCTGCATATCTGAGGTTATTGATATTTCTCCCAGCAATCTTGATTCCAGCTTGTGTTTCTTCCAGTCCAAG
>NW_011473590.1:20191-20762 GCF_000754665.1 Bison bison bison
AATGCAGAAAAAGGCTTTGACAAAATTCAGCACTTTGACAAAAACTTTTCAGAAAATTGTCATAGAAGGAACCTAACTCAACACAGTAAAGGCCATATATGAAAAATCCACAGCAAACAGTATTCTTAATGGTGAAAATCTGAAAGTATTCCCTCTTAGATTAGGAACAAGAAAAGGAGGCCCACTCTCACCACTATTAGTCAACATAATTTTGGATGTGGTAGCTATTGTAATCAGAGAAAAAAAATAATAAAATAACCCACATTGGAAAAGAAGAAGTAAAATTCTTACTGTTTGCAGATGACATGATACTATACATCAGTTCAATTCAGTCGCTCAGTCATGTCTGACTCTTTGCAACCTCACAAATCGCAGCACGCCGGACCTCTGTGTCCATTACCAACACCCAGAGTTCACTCAGATTCACATCCATCTAGTCAGTAATGCCATCTAGCCATCTCATTATCTGTCGTCCCCTTTTCCTCCTGCCCCCAATCCCGCCCAGCATCAGAGTCTTTTCCAATGAGTCAACACTTCTCATGAGGTGGCCACAGTACTGGAGTTTCAGCTT
>NW_011473591.1:0-879 GCF_000754665.1 Bison bison bison
CTCTAGTTAATCTGTGTGCTGTGCTCAGTCGAGTCTGACTCTTTGTGACCCCATGGACTGTAGCCCACCAGGCTCCTCTGTCCATGGGGTTTCCCAGGCAAGAATACTGGAGTGGGTTGCCATTCCCTTCTCCATGGGATTTTCCCAAACCAGGGATCGAACTCGCATCTCCTGCATTGCAGGCAGACTCTTTACTGCTGAGCCACCTGGGAAGCCCTGGGATGAAGTTAAATGCATGCTATTAGATGTCTTTGTGAGTCATCTCATCTTTGTGAGATGAGGTGCAAGGCAAAGAGTCGGACACAACTGAGTGACTGAGCTTGAGCTTGAAAGCAATGTGGTTTGTGGAAGGGTTCACAACCTTTGAACAGCTGGGAAAGCAAGATGAGCACCCCTATAATAGAAGAGATGGGGGAGGTGATGCAAAAAGAGAGGGCAGGAATCAAAAAGATGAATTCCAAAGTGTATTTTAGATGGTTTGAACATTTGCCTAATATTCACCCAATGGAGATAACAGTCACATGTAGCCCATTCTACAATTCAGTAGTAGGGCATTTCAAACACCCAGTGCGTTGAAAATGATATCTCTGGTTACTGTGTGTTTTTTAATTCTTAATTATTTTGGTACATTGTGCAGCTGTTTCTTTTTACTATTTTTTTATGTTTAAAATATTTTAAATTTTATTTTTTCTGGGGCTATTTCTCAGTTCTCAAATTTTGAATTAGATTTTAATAGATGACTTCTTTTATAATCTTTTTTTTTCCTTTATAACCTTAAACTCAAAGAATAGAGAAGTTAAGTTAGAGGCAACTGTGGTATAATAATAAATATGATAATTGCTAACATTTACTGAGCACCTATTAGATGGCAGAGATTTC
>NW_011473592.1:0-1161 GCF_000754665.1 Bison bison bison
TTCAAGATCCAGGCTTGAGTCTCTGTTCCATGACACTGATGGCATTGGGGGAAAGCATTGACCTTGGATTGAGAGGATTCAAGTTTAAATCAAGGGGGAATTTATTTTTATTTCAGAGTATAGAGATAGAGCCCCTTGAGGGACATGAGGCAAAATAACAAACATATGTATATATGCATACTGGTATACATGCAAACACTTGCCACAATTCAAATGTAAACAGTTATACTTTCTAGTAATTCAACTCAACCTCAAAGTTCATTGAATGTAAACCCTTAATAATTTCTGGAGGAAAGAAGACCCAGAAGGTTTTGTTTCCCTCAGCCTGTATAAGTCAGAGTATTATAGTCTTGGAACAGGCCTCACCCAGGTCTTCTAAATCCAGTGGAGTTTCTAGCCTCCTTCAAAAATGGTCTTTTTCCCCCAGAAGAGTGGGACATGGGCTATTGAAGGTCAAGTTGTATTTCTCAGGCTGTAGAGTTGTGTAGTTCTACAGTGATACCATGTCTGTCCTGCCTCTAAAGCACCCATTTATTTCAGGGAAAAGATTCAGAGATTGAAGGGACACCCCAGATAATGGGTTACCTTCTAGTTTCTTTATGGCACCATTAAAGAACAATGGAGGAGCAAATGGAAATCAAATCCAAAAAACTTGAATTTTCTTCATTGAGTTAGATGTCTTCATCTAGTTGACTCTATCAGCTTGTCAATTATTTGTCAGTGCAGTAGCTTTACCAAAATACATGACTTTGTTGGTCTTTTATGAGCCATCCTGAATAGGGACAGATCAAATTCTTCCTGTCAATCATTTTCAGACAGCAACCATGAACTCAAGAGTATCCCTCTAGTCTTGCCTTGACTTTAGCTCATTTTGTAAGGACCAGTGAGAAGATGGCAGCTCCATATATGGATGTTTGGGTATTTCCTTTGTCATCCTTGGTTGTTTGCATTTGGATTCTGTCAAGTTGGAAATCATGCAGACCCCCTTTTTATCAGGTGTCTCCTGTGTTTTAGGTCGTGCTGTTGAGAATTTCTGGATAGTTTCCACAAAAGCCCAACATAAAGGTTCAGTTCAGTTCAGTTGCTCAGTCGTGTCCAACTCTTTGAAACCCAATGAATTGCAGCACGCCAGGCCTCCCTGTCCATCACCAACTCCCGGAG
>NW_011473593.1:0-506 GCF_000754665.1 Bison bison bison
GAATCCACTCTGGGAGGGGAAGGGAGGATAAAAATATGCTAACACTGAATAGTTTCAGGGTTCCAGGGAATAACAGTCATCACTTCTGAAAGGTTGCTGTTTAGGAAAAATGGTGAAAGTTTATTTAAACTAAGCAAAATACCAAGATTCAGAAACTTAGGATTCATGTCTCTGCTCCTGACATCAGCTGAGCTGTAGAGATGCAGTTTTCCATCCAAACACAATACCACCACCTCCTCCCTCCCTCACTTTGAAATCGGTAAAACTCCCATCACACTTCATAAAAAGCAAAGTTTTAGAAAATAAAACTAAATGGAAGATGAGAAACTTCTAAAAAGGTTTGCAGCTGGAAGACAATGGGAATGAAAAAAGAAACACACAGAACAAAAAAAGATCAGCCTTTTTGCAGATGGGATCCAAGATGTGAATGCAAAAAAAACTGCCCCAAGATGATTTGTAGAGAGGTTGGAGAGTGTGGGAAAAATCAGTCATAGGTCAAAGAAAAT
>NW_011473594.1:0-792 GCF_000754665.1 Bison bison bison
TATTTTTCACAGAACTAGAACATATAATTTCACAGTTTGTATGGAAACACAAAAGACCCTGAATGGCCAAAGCAATTTTAAAAAAGAAAAATGGAGCTGGAGGAATCAACCTTGCTGACTTCAGACTATACTATAAAGCTATGGTAATCAAGACAGTATGGTACTGGCACAAAAACAGAAATATACACCAATGGAACAAGAGAGAAAATGCAAAGATAAATCCATGCACTTATGGGCACCTTACCTTTGACAAAAGAGGCAAAAATATTGAATGGAAAAAAGACAATCTCTTCAATAAGTGATGCTGGAAAAACTGGTCAGCTATGTGTAAAAGTATGAAATTAGAAAACTTCTTAACACCATACACAAAAATAATCTCAAAATGTATTAAAGACCAAATGTAGCACCAGCAACTATAAAACTCTTAGAGGAAATTATAGGCAGAACACTCTTTGACATAAATCACAGCCAGATCCTCTATGACCTACCTCCTAGAGTAATTGAAATAAAAACTAAAAATTAAAAAAAAAAATGGGACTTAATCAAATTCAAAAGCTTTTGCACAACGGAAGAATCTATAAGCAAGGTGAAAAGACAAAACTGTCAATAATAGCAAAGTGAAAGAGGAGAGTGAAAAAGTAGGCTTAAAGCTCAACATTCAGAAAACTAAGCTCATAGCATCTGGTCCCATCACTTCATAGGAAATAGATGGGGAAACAGTGTAAACAGTATCAGACTTTATTTTTGGGGGGCTCCAAAATCACTGCAGATGGTGACTGCAGCCATGAAATT
>NW_011473595.1:0-1168 GCF_000754665.1 Bison bison bison
TTTTCCATGGGGATGGTCTTGATCTCTGTTTCCTGTACAATGTCACAAACCTCATTCCATAGTTCATCAGGCACTCTATCTATCAGATCTAGGCCCTTAAATCTATTTCTCACTTCCACTGTATAATCATAAAGGATTTGATTTAGGTCATACCTGAATGATCTAGTGGTTTTCCCTAGTTTCTTCAATTTAAGTCTGAATTTGGCAATAAGGATTTCATGGTCTGAGCCACAGTCAGCTCCTGGTCTTGTTTTTGCTGACTGTATAGAGCTTCTCCATCTTTGGCTGCAAAGAATATAATGAATCTGAGTTCGGTGTTGACCATCTGGTGATGTCCATGTATAGAGTCTTCTCTTGTGTTGTTGGAAATGGGTTTTTGTTATGTCCAGTTCATTTTCTTGGCAAAACTCTTAGTCTTTGCCCTGCTTCATATATATACATATATTCCCTCCCTTTAGAACCTCCCTCCCATCTTCCTTTATATCCCACCCCTCGTTTGATATAGAGCCACTGTTTTTTTAAATTGTTTAATTAAAGGATACTTGCTTTACAGAATTTTGTGGTTTTCTGTCATACATCTACAAGAATCAGCCATAAGTACATCCATGTCCCCTCTCTCCCACACCTCCCTCCCCACCCCAGCCTTTAGCCTGTCACAGAGCCCCTGTTTGAGTTACCTGAGTCATACAGCAAAGTCCCATTGGCTATCTATTTTACACATGGTATTGTAAATTTCTATGTTACTCTCTCCATACATCTCACCTTCTCCCTCTTCTCCTACCTTGTCCAGAGGTCTGTTCTGTATGTCTGTTTCTCCACTGCTAGCCTGAAAATGAATTCATCAGTGCCATCTCTCAGTTTCCATATATATGTGTCAGTATATGATATTTATATTTCTCTTTCTGACTTACTTCACTCTGTATAATGGGCTCTAGTTTCGTCCACCTCATTAGAACAGATTCAGATGTGTTCCCTTTTATCACTGAGTAGTATTCCATTGTATATATGTACCACAGGTTCTTTATATATTCATCTGTTGATGGACATCTAGGTTGCTTCCATGTTCTAGCTATTGTACAGAGTACTGTAGTGAAAATTGGGATCCTCTATGACCCATCTCCCAGAATATTGGAAATAAAAGCAAAAATAAACAAATGGGACCTAATTA
>NW_011473595.1:3616-4280 GCF_000754665.1 Bison bison bison
GTCTTGATGACTGTAGCTTTGTAGTATAATCTGAAGTCAGGAAGGTTGATTCCTCTAGCTCCATTCTTCTTTCTCAAGACTGCTTTGGTTATTCAGGATCTTTTGTGTTTCCATATGAATTTTGAACTTTTTTGTTCTAGTCTGTGAAAAAAGCCATTGGTAATTTGATAGGGATCACATTGAATCTGTAGATTGCATTTGGTAGTATAGTCATTTTCACAATATTGATTTCTTCTACCCAGAAACATGGAATATCTCTCCATCTGTTTATGTTGTGTTTGATTTCTTTCATCAGTGTCTTATAGTTTTCTGTATAGAGATCTTTTGATTCCTTAGGTAGGTTTATTCCTAGATATTTTATTCTTTTTGTTGCAACGATGAATGGTATTGATGACTTAATTTCTCTTTCTGATTTTTCATTGTTAGTATATGGAGTGCAAGTGATTTCTGTGTATTGACGTTGTATCCCATGACTTTTCTGGCTTCACTGATTAGCTCTAGTAATTTTCTGACACTATCTTCAGGGTTTTCTATGTACGGTATCATGTCATCTGCAAACAGTGAGAGCTTTACTTCTTTTCCAATCTAGATTCCTTTTACTTCTTTTTCTTCTCTGATTGCTATAGATAGGACTTCCAAAACTATGTTGAATAATAGTAGTGAG
>NW_011473595.1:4977-5372 GCF_000754665.1 Bison bison bison
CAGATATGCAGATGACACCACCCTTATGGCAGAAAGTGAAGAGGAACTAAAAAGCCTCTTGATGAAAGTGAAAGTGGAGAGTGGAAAGTTGGCTTAAAGCTCAACATTTAGAAAACGAAGATCATGGCATCCGGTCCCATCACTTCATGGGAAATAGATGGGGAAACAGTGGAAACAGAGTCAGACTTATTTTTTGGGGCTCCAAAATCACTGCAGATGGTGACTGCAGCCATGAAATTAAAAGATGCTTACTCCTTGGAAGGAAAGTTATGACCAACCTAGATAGCATATTCAAAAGCAAAGACATTACTTTGCCAACAAAGGTTTGTCTAGTCCAGGCTATGATTTTTCCAGTGGTCATGTATGGATGTGAGAGTTGGACTGTGAAGAAGGCT
>NW_011473595.1:5472-6341 GCF_000754665.1 Bison bison bison
GTTTTTATAATAATTGTAAGCTGAATTTTGTCAAAGGCTTTTTCTGCATCTACTGAAATGATCATATGGTTTTTATCTTTGAATTTGTTGATTTGGTGTATCACATTGATTTATTTGTGTATACTGGAGAATCCTTGCATCCCTGAAATAAACCTGACTTGATCATGGTGTATGAGCTTTTTAATGTGTTGTTGGATTCTGTTTGTTAAAATTTTGTTGAGGATTTTTGCATCTATGTTCATCAGTGATATTGGCCTGTAGCTTTCTTTTTTCATGTTGTCTTTTCCTAGTTTTGGTATCAGGGTGATATTGGCCTCGCAGAATGAGTTTGGAAGTCTTCTTCCCTCTGCAATTTTTTGGAAGAGTTTCAGAAAATTAGGCATTAGCTCTTCTCTAAATGTTTGATAGAATTCCCCTGTGAAGCCATATGGTCCTGGGGTTTTGTTTTTGGGGAGATATTTGATCATTGGTTTAGTTTCAGTGTTTGTAAATAGGTTGTTCATAATTTCTATTTCCTCCTGGTTCAATTCGGAGCCTGATCTTTTCTATGTATCTGTCTATTTCCTCTAGGTTGTCCATTTTATTAGCATATCATTGCTCATAATATTCTCTTATGATCCTTTGTATTTCTGTGTTATCTGTTGTAACCTCTACATTTTCATTTCTAATTTTATTGACTTGATTTTTCTTCTTTTTTTTCTTGAGGAGTCTGGGTATTGGTTTGTCAATTTTGTTTATCTTCTCAAAGAACCAGATTTTAGTTTTATTAAAGCCTCTTAATGAAAGTGAAAGTGGAGAGTGGAAAAAGTTGGCTTAAAGCTCAACATTCAGAAAACGAAGATCATGGCATCCGGTCCCATCACTTCATG
>NW_011473595.1:7911-8232 GCF_000754665.1 Bison bison bison
TTCTATTGTTTCCTTCATTTCTTTTTCACTTATTTCTGCTCCGATTTTTATGATCTCCTTCCTTCTGTTGACTTTGGGGGGTTTTTGTTTTTGTTTTTCTTTTTCCAGCTGCTTTAGAAGTAGAGTTAGGCTGTATATTTGATGCTTTTCTTGCTTCTTGAGGTATGATTTTATTGCTATAAACCTCCCTCTTAGAAATGCTTTTGCTGAGTCCCAAAGATTTTGGGTCATCATGTTTTCATTGTCATTTGTTTCTAGGAATCTTTTTATTTCTCTTCTTATTTCTTCAGTACCCTCTTTGTTGTTTAGTAATGTATTGTT
>NW_011473595.1:8332-9327 GCF_000754665.1 Bison bison bison
GTTAGTGTTTGCCTTGTGTATTGAGGTGCTCCTATGTTGGGTACATAGACATTTATAATTGTTATGTCTTCGTCTTGGATTGATCCATTAATCATTATGTAGTGTCCTTCTTTGTCTCCTATGATATTCTTTATTTTAAAGTCTATTTTATCTGAAACAAGGATTGCCACTCCAGCTTTATTTTGGTTTCCATTCACATGGAATATCTATTTCCATCCTTTTACTTTCATTCTGTATGTGTCTTTAGGTCTGAAGTGGGTCTCCTGTAGGCAGCATATATATGGATCTTGTTTTTGTATCCATTCAGTCAGTCTGTATCTTTTGGTTGGTGCATTTAATCCATTTACATTTAAGGTAATTATTGATACATATGTTCCTGTTGACATTTTCTTGATTGTTTTGGGTTTGTTTTTGCAGCTATTTCCTTTCTTTTGTGTTTACTTGCTGTGTAAGTCCCTTTAATATTTGTTGCAAGGCTGGTTCGGTGGTTCTGAATTCTCTTAACTTCTGCTTGTCCACAAAGCTTTTGATTTCTCCGTTAATTTTGAATGAGATCTTTGCTGGGTATAGTAATCGTGGTTGTAGGTTTTTCTCTCTCAGAACTTTAAATATATCCTGACATTCCCTTTTGGCCTACAGAGTTTCTGCTGAAGATCCGCTGTTAATCATATGGGTTTTCCCTTGTATGTTACTTGTTTTTCCCTTGCTTCTTTTAATATTCTTTCTTTGTACTTAATCTCTGTTAGTTTGATTAATGTGTCTCAATGTGTTTCTCCTTGGGTTTAACTTGTAGGGGACTCTCTGCTTCTTGGACTTGATGGAATATTTCCTTTCCCATGTTGGAGAAGTTTTCAACTATAATTTCTTCAAAAATTTTCTCATTGCCTTTTTTTTTTTCTTTTTCCTTTGGGACCTCTATAAGTCGAAAGTTGGTGCATTTAATATTGTCCCAAAGGTCTCTGAGGCTTTTCTCAATTCTTTTCGTTCCTTTCCGT
>NW_011473595.1:9427-9779 GCF_000754665.1 Bison bison bison
TGTGTTTTTTTGCTGTTTTTTTTTTTTTTTCCTGTAGTTAATATCTAGTCTCATAGTGTTCTGGTTAGAGAAGATACTTGATTCAATTTCAATTTTGTTAAATTTACTGAGGCTTGATTTGTGGCCCAAGATGTGGTCTATCCTGGAGAATATTCCATGTGAACTTGAGTAGAATGTTTATTCTTCTGCATTTGGATGGAAAGTCCTGAAAATATCAATTAGATCCATTTAGTCTAATGTTTCATATAAGGTTTGTATTTCCTTATTGATTCTCTGTTTTGATGATCTGTCCATTGGTGAAAGTGGGGAGTTAAAGTCCCCTACTATTATTGTGTTGCTGTCGATTTCTCCT
>NW_011473595.1:9879-10418 GCF_000754665.1 Bison bison bison
GATTATTTCCACCATTCTGTCCTCCAGCTCATTTATCTGTTCCTCTGCCTCAGTTATTATGCTATCAGTTCCTTCTAGAGTATTTTTAATTTCAGCAGTTGTATTATTCATCTCTTTTTTGCTTATTCTTTATTTCTTCTATGTCCTTGGTGATTGTATTAACTGTGTTAAATGCTTCTTGCATTTTCTCCATTCTATTTTCAATTATTTGGAGCATCTGTACCATCATTATTCTGAATTCTCTTTCAGGGAGATTACTTATTTCCTCTTCATTTATTTGGTCTTGTGAGTTTCTACCTTCCTTTTTCATTTGTGCCATATTTCACTTTTTTTTTTCCTAAATTGTTCCACTTGAGGTCTCCTTTCCCCAGGTTTTATGGTTGTATTACTTCTTCATTTGATTTTTGCCCTCAGAGGAAAATGTTGGTGTGGTGGTTTGTGTTCATTTTTTGTTGAGGGTGACTTGTGCCTGTGTTCTCATTTCAAGGAGCTTAGCCTGTCCCCCTGGAGGCCTGGGGTCTTCTGCTATTGCCTAGAGG
>NW_011473595.1:10518-11184 GCF_000754665.1 Bison bison bison
GGGGAGGCTGGCAATCTCCCTGTCATACTCCTCTGCCATCTTCTTCTGTCTCTGCTAGAGCACCTGTTTGACTTTCCTTAGCCATACAGCAAATTCCCATTGGCTATATATTTTACTTATGCTATTGTAAGTTTCCATATTACTCTTTCCATACATCTTACCCTCTCCTTCCCTCTCCCCATGTACATAAAGTCTGTTCTCTATGTCTGTTTCTCCATTGCTGCCCTGTAAACAAATTCTTCACTACCATTTTTCTATATTCTGTATATATGTTTTGGAATACAATATTTATCTTTCCCTTTCTGGCTTACTTCACTCTGTATAATAGGCTCTAAGTTCATCCACCTCATTAGAACTGACTCAAAGGCATTCCTTTTTATGGCTGAGTAATATTCCATTGGGTATATGTCCCACAACTTCTTTATCCATTCATCTTAATAAACAGCTAGGTTGCTTCCATGTTCTAGCTATTGTAAATAGTGCTGCAATGAACAATGGGATACATGTATCTTTGTCAGTTTTCGTTTCCTCAGGGTATATGGCAAGGAGTGGGATTGCTGGGTCATATGGTAGTTTTGAAGAGATCCCTAGTCTTTCCCATTCCGTTGTTTTCCTCTATTTCTTTGCATTGATCACTGAAGAAGGCTTTCTTATCTCTTCTTGCTA
>NW_011473595.1:13282-14520 GCF_000754665.1 Bison bison bison
ATTCTTTTGGTCTGAGGTGATATCTCATTGTAGTTTTGATTTGCATTTCTCTAATAACGAGTGGTGTTGAGCATCTTTTCATGTGTTTGTTAGCCATCTGTATGTCTTCTTTGGAGAATGTTTGTTTAGGTCTTTCTCTCACTTTTTGATTGGATTGTTTGTTTTTCTGGTATGAAATTGTATGAGTTGCTTGTATATTGGAAATTAATCCTTTATCAGATATTTCATTTGCTATTATTTTCTCCCATTCTGAGGGTTTTCTTTTCACCTTGCTTATAGTTTCCTTTGCTGTGTAAAAGCCTTTAAGTTTAATTGGGTCCTGCTTGTTTATTTTTGTTTTTATTTCCATTACTCTAGGAAGTGGATCATAGAGGGTCTTGCTTTGATTTATGTCATCGAGTGTTCTGCCTATGTTTTCTTCTAAGAGTTTTATAGTTTCTAGTCTTACATTTAGGTCTTTAATACATTTTGAGTTTATCTTTGTGTATGGTGTTAGGTAGTGTTCTCATTTCATTCTTTTACATGTAGCTGTCCAGTTTTCCCAGCATCATTTATTGAAGAGGCTGTCTCTGCCCCATTGTATATCTTTGCCTCCTTTGTCAAAAATAAGGTACCCATAGGTGCATAGGTTTATTTCTGGGCTTTCTATCTTGTCCCATTGGTCTATATTTCTGTTTTTGTGCTACTACCATACTGTCTTGATGTCTGTAGCTTTGTAGTATAATCTGAAGTCTGGAAGGTTGATTCCTCCAGCTCCATTCTTCTTTCTCAAGGCTATTTTGGCTGTTGGGGGTCTTTTGTGTTTCCATATGAATTATGAAATTCTTTATTCTTTCTATGAAAAATGTCAATGGTAATTTGATGGGGATTGCATTTAATCTGTAGATTGAGTTTGGTAGTATAGTCATTTTCACAGTATTGATTCTTCCTTACCACAAACGTGGAATATCTCTCCATCTCTTTGTCATCTTTGATTTCTTTTGATAGTGTTTTATAATTTTCTGTGTATGGTTCTTTTGTCTCCTTAGGTAAGTTTACTCCTAGATATTTTATTCTTTTTGCTGCAATGGTGAATAGGATTGATTCCTTCATTTTTCTTTCTGATTTTTCATTGTTATGTATAGAAATGCAAGTGATTTCTGTGTATTGATTTTGTATCCTGCAACTTTGCTAAATTTGCTTATTAGCTCTAGTAGTTTTCTGATACTATCTTTAGCGTTTTCTATGTACAGTATCAT
>NW_011473595.1:14620-15832 GCF_000754665.1 Bison bison bison
GTTTTCTTTTTTGCATGTTATCTTGTCTGATTTCAGTATCAGGGTGATAGTGTCCTTGTAGAATGAGTTTGGAAGTGTGCCTTCCTCTGCAATTTTTGAAAGAGTTTTAGCAGGATAAGCATTAGCTCTTCTCTAAATGTTTGATAGAATTCTCCTGTGAAGCCATGTGGTCCTGGGCTTTTGTTTTTTGGGAGATTTTTTATCACAGCTTCAGTTTCAGTGCTTGTAAATGGGTTGCTCATAGCTTCTATTTCTTCCTGGTTCAGTCTTGGAAGATTGCACTTTTCTAAGAAGCTGTCCATTTCTTCTAGGCTATCCATTTTATTGCCATGTAATTGTTCATAATAGTCTCTTATACTCCTTCATATTTCTGCATTGTCTGTTGTAACCTCTCCTTTCTAATTTTGTTGATTTGATTCTTCTCTCTTTTTTTCTTGATGAGTCTGCCCAAAGGTTTGTCAATTCTGTTTATTTTCTCAAAGAACCAGCTTTTAGTTTTATTAGTCTTTACTATTGTTTCTTTCATTTCTTTTTCATTTATTTCTGCTCGGATCTTTATGATTTCTTTCCTTCTATTAATTTTGGGGCTTTTTTTTGTTCTTATTTTTCCAGTTGTTTTAGTTGTAAAGTTAGGTTGTCTATTTGAATTTTTTCTTGTTTCTTGAGGTAGGATTTTATTGCTATAAACTTCCCTCTTAGAAGTGCTTTTGCTGCATCCCATAGGTTTTGAGTTGCCATGTTTTCATTGTCATTTGTTTCTAGAAATTTTTTTATTTCCCTTTTGATTTCTTTAGTGACCTGTAGGTTATTTAGAAATATTTTGTTTAATCTCCATGTGTGTGTGTTTCTTACAGTTTCTTTCTTGTAATTGATATCTAGTCTCACAGTGTGGTGGTTGGAGAAGATGCTTGATAGGATTTCAACTTTCTTAAATTTACTGAGGTTTGATTTGTGACCCAAGATGTGGTCTATCCTGGAGAATGTTCCATGTGCACTTGAGAAAAGGTGTATTCTGCTGCATGTTGATGGAATGTCCTGAAGATATCAATGAGATCCATCTCATCTAATGAATCATTTAAGACTTGTGTTTCCTTGTTAATTTTCTATTTTGATAATCTGTCCATTGGTGTGAGTGGGGTGTTAAAGTCTCCCACTATTATTGTGTTACTGTCAATTTCTCCTTTTATGTCTGTTAGTGTTTGTCTTATGTAT
>NW_011473595.1:18883-20142 GCF_000754665.1 Bison bison bison
CCATGGTATACTTTAGATCCTCAGAACTTCTTGTTATACCTGAAAGTTTTTACCCTTTGATCTGCATCTCCCCACTTCTTCCTCTGCCCAGTCCCTGGAAACAACTGTTCTAGTCTCTGTTTCTGTGAAGTTGACTTTTAAAAAAATTTCCCCTCCCAAGTTTTATTTAGATATAATTGACATACAGCACTGGGTAGGTTTAAGGTGTACAGCATAATGATTTGATGTACATACATCATGAAATGATTGTTGCAGTTAGTTTAGTGAACATCCATCATCTCACATAGATATAAAATCAAAGAAATTGAAAAAATATTTTTTCATTGTGATGAGGACTCTTAGGATTTCCTCTCTTAACAACTTTCATACATAACATATAGCAATGTTAGTTATATCTGTCATGCATGCATGTTAAGTTGCTTCAATCATGTCCGACTTTTTGCAACCCTGTGGACTGTAGCCCGCCAGGCTCCTCTGTCCATGGGATTCTCCAGGCAAGAATACTGGAGTGGGTTGCCATGCCCTCCTCCAGGGGATCTTCCCAACCCAGATATTAAACCTGTGCCTTCTACAGCTCTTATATTTCAGGCAGATTCTTTTACCACTGAGCCATTGGGGAAGCCCCTGTATTTGTCATGTTGTACATTATATGCCTGATAATTATTTATAATTGGAAGTCTGTATCTTTTGACTGCTATCATCCAATTTCTCCTTACCCCCACCCCTTCCTTCTAATAACTTCAAATGTAATCTCTTTTTCCATGACTTTGTTTTTCATGTATAGTTGATCTCCAACGCTATTTTATAGTTCTTTTTAAAAAAACAATTATCTTTGTTGTTTTTTTTTTTTTTTACTATGCTGTGCCTTCACTGTTGCACATGGGTTTCTCTAGTTGCAACGAATGGGGGCTACTCTGTAGTTGTGGTGAGTAGGCTTCTCATTGCAGTGGTTTTTTGTTGTTGTTGGAGGGCACAGGATCTAGGGCACCAGCTTCAGTAGTTGTGGTGCATGGATTTAGTTACCCTTCAGCATATGGGATATTCCTGGACCAGGAATTGAATCTATGTCCCCTGCATTGGCAGGTGGATTTTTAAACACAGGACCACCAGGGAAATCCCTGTAGTTGTTTTTAAAATAAATTTTATTTTATTAAAAAAATTTTTTTTGGCTACCCATGTTTTATAGCATGTGGGATCTTAGTTCTACAACCAGGAATCAAACCCAAGCTCCCTGCACTGGATTTGCATTTTTCTGATTA
>NW_011473596.1:0-753 GCF_000754665.1 Bison bison bison
CCAGAATAATGCTTGCAACCTGAAAAAGGTGAACCAGCTCACAGGTTTACATGATTTGGCTTATTTCTTCCTGAGGGTGACGTGTCCTGTCAATGCTGTTCTCAACATAGCTGCCTTTTGGTAACTGTTGATATAAGGGAGGATGTTCTCTTTTACCTAGTTATATGAGGGCACTGTGGAGAAGGCAATGGTGACCCACTCCACTAGTCTTGCCTAGAAAATCCCATGGACAGAGGAGCCTGGTAGGCTGCAGTCCATGGTGTCGCTAAGAGTCGGACATGACTGAGCAACTTCACTTTCACTTTTCACTTTCATGCATTGGAGAAGGAAATGGCAACCCACTCCAGTGTTCTTGCCTGGAGAGTCCCAGGGACGGGGGAGCCTGGTGGGCTGCCATCTATGGGGTCGTGCAGAGTCGGACACAACTGAAGCGACTCAGCAGCATGAGGGCGCTGGATGATGCCCAGGCATGCCGACTCAGTGGCTTCCCTCAGTTCAGGACGCTGAGTTGGGGTCTTCGAAACAGCTTGACTGTGTTTTCTGGCCACATGGGTTCTGAATGGAGAACCCAATCAGCTGCAGGCCTGGAACCTTGCCTGCAGGTTGGAGCCTCGTTCAGCTGCGGGCCTGGAACACACCCCCTGCTTTTTTTTTTTTTTTTATCTTTTTTTTGTGGTGAGAACACTTAAGATCTATTCTGAGCAACTATCGAGTATGCAATAGTGTATTATTTACTAAAGTTGCCATGGTATA
>NW_011473597.1:0-777 GCF_000754665.1 Bison bison bison
CAAATCCTTTAGCATAGTCAATGAAGCAGAATTAGATATTTTTCTGGAACTCCCTTGCTTTCTTCATGACACAGTGAATGTTGGCAATTCAACCTCTTGCTCCTCTGCTTTTCTAAATCCAGCTTGTACATCTGAAAGTTAACAGTTTAAGCCTAGCTTGAAGGATTTTGAGCATAACGTTTCCATCATGTGAATGAGGGTAATATTAAAGAAATAGTTTGAACATTCATTGGCATTGCCCTTCTTTGAGATTGAAATGAAACCTGATCTTCTCCAGTTCTGTGCCACTGATTCATTTTTCAAATTTGCTGGCATATTGAGTGCAGCACTTTCACAGCATAATATTTTAGAATTTGAAATACCACAGCTGGAATTTCACTGCCTCCACTAGCTTTGTTCATGGTAATGCTTCATAATGCCTATATGTTCCAAAGAAAGGCAAGGCCAAAGAATGCTTAAACTACCATACAATTGCACTCATCTCACACACTAGTAAAGTAATGCTCAAAATTCTCCAAGCCAGGCTTCAACAATATGTGAACCATGAACTTCCAAATGTTCAAGCTGGCTTTAGAAAAAGAAGAGCAACCAGAGATCAAATTGCCACACCTGTTGGGTCATCAAAAAAGCAAGAGAGTTCCAGAAAAGACATCTGTTTCTGCTTTATTGATTATACCAAAGCCTTTGACTGTGTGGATCACCATAAATTGTGGAAAATTCTTCAAGAGATGGGAATACTAGACCACCTGACCTGCCTCTTGAGAAATCTGTATGCAG
>NW_011473598.1:0-574 GCF_000754665.1 Bison bison bison
GTGTATTCTTGCCACCTCTTCTTAATATCTTCTGCTTCTGTTAGGTCCATACCATTTCTGTCCTCTATCAAGCCCATCTTTGCATGAAATGTTCCCTTGGTATCTCTAATTTTCTTGAAGAGATCTCTAGTCTTTCCCATTCTGTTGTTTTCCACTGTTTCTTTGCATTGATCGCTGAAGAAGGCTTTCTTATCTCTTCTTGCTATTCTTTGGAACTCTGCATTCAGATGCTTATATCTTTCATTTTCTCCTTTGCTTTTCACTTCTCTTCTTTTCACAGCTATTTGTAAGGCCTCCCCAGACAGCCATTTTGCTTTTTTGCAGTTCTTTCCCACGGGGATAGTCTTGATCCCTGTCTCCTGTACAATGTCACGAACCTCATTCCATAGTTCATCAGGATTGTCCAGGTTGGTCATAACTTTCCTTCCAAGGAGTAAGTGTCTTTTAATTTCATGGCTGCAATCACCATCTGCAGTGATTTTGAAGCCCAGAAAAATAAAGTCAACCACTGTTTCCACTGTTTCCCCATCTATTTGCCATGAAGTGATGGGACTGGATGCCATGATCTTCGTTT
>NW_011473599.1:0-893 GCF_000754665.1 Bison bison bison
TAGATTACTTATAAAACCTAATATAAGGTAAGTGCTATGCAAATAGTTTAAATGTACATAGTATGTAAATAGTAGCCAAGTATGGCAAATTCATGTTTTGCCTTCTGGAACTTTTTCTTTTTTTTTCTCAAATGTTTTCCATCTGCAGTTGGTTGAGTCTGCAGATATGGAACCGGTGGATGGAGAGGGCTGTCTATATAGTCCAAAACTGATACGTATACGTCAGGGTTTCATGTTGCAAACTGAAACTGATTTTGGCTTATTCAAGCAGAAAACGAATGTATGGCAAAGATGTCTGTCAGCTTACAGAACTGACAGGATGTCTGGAGAACAAAGTTCAGAAAATGAAAGCACAGGGAAGCTTGTATAAGACTAAAATGATACAAGATTTTTTTCCACTGCTGCTGAACTCAGCCCCTTGTGCCAGATGCTTCCATGGTTGTACATCTAATTGTTCCTTTCCTTCACCTTTGTAACATTCTCTAACTAATTAAGTTGTGTTGTTTTGGTTGCCAGAGGCAGAAAAAAACAAGATTCTCCTTGTTTGGTCTTTTTCATGGAATTTGGATCCTGGCCTTCACAAAGATTCCAGTTAGGGAGTGTTTCTCCAAAGTAAAGAGGATGATTAGGTGCTTGGAAGTCAAAAACTGACAAATGTTTGCTACCATGTAAACATTCTGAGGTTTGTTAGAGTCCAGTGGGCAAAGATGGAGTAGCCAGGAAAGGACATCATAGAAAAGGAATGGATTAGGATGCCTTGGCCCTGTGTTTGACACTGGGGTCAATGGGGCAGGGCAAAACTGAGGAGTGAACCTTGCAAGTCCTGCAAGTATCAGAAGCCCTGCCTGCTGCAGTTCAAGGAGAACCAGTAATGAGATCTACAACTCCCTGGG
>NW_011473600.1:0-509 GCF_000754665.1 Bison bison bison
CGCGAGAAAAGTCAGTGAATCTGAGATGAGGTGCTGGGACCAGGAAGGGACCTTATTTGGAAGCTGGCTGGTGGAGAAGACCGCAAGCTAGTGTCTCAAAGTAGTCATCTTGTCGGGGGCTTGGTGGCCAGGTTCTTTTACGGATCAGAGATTTGGGGGGCAAAGGGGAGGTGAGGAAACAAAGTAAAAAGACCGTTTAATTCCTGCAAATATCTCCTAGACTGGCAAGCCTCAGGTAGGGGGACGCGTTCACTTCACTTCCTTAAGTCATTTCATCGCTGGCGTGAAATGCAACATCTCCTGCCATATCGGCTAACAAGGATGCCACACCTATCTGTGATTCTGGCCTCCCAAAGTGAATTCTGGGGCCAAGACAGTTAGCAGCGCGTGAGGGCACCATCACCGCACCTTGGGACACGAAGGCCTCAAGAGTGTGGCACCCTTCACGGGCGGCCGGATCAGGATTTCCCTCTGGGGCAGGCCATTGTGCATGTGTGTAATAACAAAAG
>NW_011473601.1:0-605 GCF_000754665.1 Bison bison bison
CTTAGGTCTCCTGAATTGGCAGGTGGATTCTTTACCACTAGGGCCACCGGGAAAGCCCTAGCTATTGCCTAGGGAGGTGGCAGATGGAGGTTGAAGGGAAATGGGAAATGACAGCTAACAGGTACAGATTTTCCTTTTGCGGGTGATGAAAATATCAAAAGCTTAAATGGTAATGATGGTCTAACAACTCTGAATATGCTAAAAGACACTGAATTGTACAGTTAAATGGGTGAATTGTGTGATATGTGAATTGTATTTCAATAATGGTGTTATACTTAGTATGTATATTTTAGACAATTATATCTCAATAAAGCTGATATATAGATATATTGCTGATATATAAAGCATCTATCAATTTATTTGGACTTCCCCGGTGGCTCAGTGGTAAAGAATCGGCCTGCAGTGCAGGAGACGTGGGTTCAATCTTGGGTCGGGAAGATCCCCTGGAGAAGGAAATGGCAACCCACTCTAGTAACCTGCCAGGAAAATCCCATGGACAGAGGAACCTGGGGGCTACAGTCCATAGGGTCGCAAAGAACTGGACATGACTGAGCAACTGAACATGCACACATCTATATATTTATCTATCTATAATCTATCTAAAC
>NW_011473602.1:0-778 GCF_000754665.1 Bison bison bison
ATGCTTTTGAACTGTGGTGTTGGCGAAGACTCTTGAGAGTCCCTTGGACTGCAAGGAGATCCAACCAGTCTATTCTGAAAGAGGTCAGCCCTGGGTGTTCTTTGGAAGGAATGACACTAAAGCTGAAACTCCAGTACTTTGGCAACCTCATGCAGAGTTGACTCACTGGAAAAGACTCTGATGCTGGGAGGGATTGGGGGCAGGAGGAGAAGGGGACGACAGAGGATGAGATGGCTGCATGGCATCACTGACTCGATGGATGTGAGTCTGAGTAAACTCCAGTAGTTGGTGATGGACAGGGAGGCCTGGCATGCTGCGATTCATGGGGTTGCAAAGAGTCAGACACGACTGAGCGACTGAACTGAAGTTTTATGGAATGTGAAAAAACCCTTAGAATGGCAAATTCAGATTTAAGGTTACATACTATTAAATAACAAGAAAACCCTCCGAATGGTCTGATGAATTTAACAGAAAAATAAGGTAGACTTTACATAAGTGATTTGATTAGGTGGAATACATTCAATTTAATTACATAAATTAAACATCAGACTTCGAAAAACTGATGGACTGGTCAATTTCAGAAGAGTTCTGAATTCTTTATATAAAAAAAGATAATATGCACATTTTAAAACTCTTTCTATTCCGGAAGAGTTCTAATCATTTAGTTCTAAAGAGTATTGAATACCACTAAGTTATGCAAATGACAAAGTGCTAAAATAGAAATGCTACAAAGATCTCAAAAAGAAGACCAAAATCTTTTGTTAGTATTTTGAAAAAC
>NW_011473603.1:0-826 GCF_000754665.1 Bison bison bison
AGATATTCCATGTTCCTGGGTAGGAAGAATCAATATTGTGAAAATGACTATACTACCAAAGATTCAATGTGATCCCTATCAAGTTACTAATGGCATTTTTCATGGAGCTAGAACAAAAATTTCACAATTCTTATGGAAACACAAAAGACCCAAAATAGCCAAAGCAGTCCTGAGAAAGAAGAATGGAGCTGAAGGAATCAACTTTCCTGATTTCAGATTATACTGCAAAGCTACAGTCATCAAGACAGTATGGTACTGGAACAAAAACAGAAATATAGACCAATGAAACAAGATAGAAAGCCCAGAAATAAACCCATGCACCTAGGGTACCTTATTTTTGACAAAGGAGGTAAGAATATGTAATGGAGCAAAGACAGCCTCTTCAATAAGTGGTGCTGGGAAAACTTGACAGCTACATTGTAAAAGAATGAAATTAGAACACTTTTTAACACCATACACAAAGATAAACTCAAAATGGACTAAAGATCTAAATGTAAGACCAGAAACTAAAACTCTTAGAGGAAAACATAGGCAGAACACTCAATGAGATAAATCAAAGCAAGATCCTCTATGACCACCTCCTAGAGTAACAGAAATAAAAAAAAAAGAAAAGAAAACAAGTGGGACCTGATTAAACTTAGAAGCTTTTGTACTTCAAAGGAAACTATAAGTAAGATTTAAAAACAATCTTCAGAATTGGAGAAAATAATAGCAAATTAAACAACTGACAAGGGATTACTTTTCAAAATATATAAACAGCTCATACAACTCAATACCAGAAAAACAAACAACCCAATCAAAGATTGGAAAAAGACCTAAACAGATA
>NW_011473604.1:0-1173 GCF_000754665.1 Bison bison bison
GGCAGCCCCGGGCACGGCCCGCTTGGGCCCTGTCCACTGCAGCCTCAGACAAGACTCGGCAGCCGGGAGGGACTGAGTCTTTTCAAACATAGTAGTGTTTGTTTTTAATCATTGAATTAACTGCCGCATCCTGGAGCCCCACCCCTGCGCTCCGGGACATGGTGGGCGCTCCGAGCCCGCGTTTCTTGGTGAGCATCAGGCCTGGCCGTGGCCCGGCCTTGCCCAAAGCCAAGGAGGCCAGGGCTGCCCACGGAGTGCAGAGGCTCCACACCTGACGCCTGGAGGCTGCAGCTGCTGGGGAGCCGGCTCTGAGCTCCCTGGGGTCGGCGGGTCAGGGTGGGGGGGAGGTTCTTGGGGGCCCCAGGGGAGCCAGACTCTCTTCGGCGCAGTGGAAGCAGGCCGGGGAATCTCGAGCACACAACCAGAGGTGCGAGAAAACTCCAGCCTGGACAGACGCAGATGCCTGCACTCCTAACCCTCCGCCAGCCGGGGGTTGTGCTGGGGGGCTTGTCTTCTTTTCTTTACTTTGAACCAGCCGGGCCAGGGCAGGCTTGTTAAGACTGTCTCCCCTGCAGCATCCAGCCCGGAGCCAGCTCCACCTGGGGCCACAGTGTCCAGAGCTGGGCCCGTTCCCTCCCTACGCGGGCTGCTGGCAGCCGGCTCACCTCCCCTGACCCTCGGAATTTTCCTGGAGGGGAGCGTATCGTCCAACGGGGGACCTGGCCAGTGGGTCCCTGGCTGCCCTGCAGGGGACAGAAGCCCCTGCTCTATCCAGAGGCGGTTGACTGTGTCAGCCGTGAGACAGGGGGCGCAGATCTGCACAGCGAGACACGCCTTGTGGGCCAGGCAGACTGCCTGGAGGAGGAAGCCAGGATGGGACAGTGCCCAGGAGGACTCACCCCGGGGCTCAGCAGGGACCCCGGGACTCCAGGAAAGGACTGGGGGAGCCTGGCAAGAGGACTCAGGGTGCCATCAGAGCAGGTGGGCGGCTGCTGGAGGTCACACGGTCCCCAAAGGGTGGCCTCCCCAGGGGAACTGAGGACCCAAGCGGAGAGCAGCAGAGGTCTTGATGGGGGTTCGGAGGAGGGACCGGGGACACCAGGATCCCGGCCTTCAAGCTGGGTCAGAGGGCAAGGCGAGCCAGGCTGCCTCCAAGGACAGGTGGATCTCTGT
>NW_011473605.1:0-622 GCF_000754665.1 Bison bison bison
TGAGTGAGGTGGTAATCCTGTCTGCTGATTATTGAGTTTGTATTTTTGTTTTGTTTGTTGTTTAGATGAGGCCTCCTCCACAGGGTGCTACTGGTTGTTCGGTGATGTTGGGTCTTATTTTCAAGTGGTTTCCTTTGTGTGAGTTCTCACTATTTGATATCCCCTAGGGTTAGTTCCCTGGTAGTCTAGGGTCTTGGAGCCAGTGTTCCTACTCCAAAGTCTCAGGGCTTGATCTCTGGTCAGGAACAAAGATTCCATAAATGGTTTGTTATTGTAATAAGTGAGCTTAAAACAAATACCCAAAAGTGAGAAACCAAAGATGAGCCCCAGACAAATGGCAGTTGCAAAATCAGGCAAATAATGATTAAAATAATGAAACATACACATATACATATATAGCCATAAGTAGTCAAAACAGTCAAACTAAAATAAAGTACAGTAGACTGACCAGGAAAACAAAGGAAATAAAAAAGTATATTTACCTGGTAAGAACAAAACTAACTAAAGCACAAACTGGAAAACAATACTGAAGCAAGATGCCAAATGAGGAATAAATCAATGAAAACAAACCTAACAAGTATGTAGACAGGAAAGGAAATAAAGAAAAGAAAGAAAGACTATA
>NW_011473606.1:0-649 GCF_000754665.1 Bison bison bison
GGGAAATAGATGGGGACAGTGGAAACAGTGTCAGACTTTATTTTGGGGGGCTTCAAAATCACTGCAGATGGTGATTGCAGCCATGAAATTAAAAGACGCTTACTCCTTGGAATGAAAGTTATGACCAACCTAGATAGCATATTTAAAAGCAGAGATATTACTTTGCCACCAAAGGTCCATTTAGTCAAGGCTATCTTTTTTCCAGTGGTCATGTATGGATGTGAGAGTTGGACTGTGAAGAAAGCTGAGCACCGAAGAATTGATGCTTTTGAACTGTGGTGTTGGAGAAGACTCTTGAGAGTCCCTTGGACTGCAAGGAGATCCAACCAGTCCATCCTATAGGAGATCAGTCCTGGGTGTTCATTGGAAGGACTGAAGCTAGAGCTGTAACTCCAATACTTTGGCCACCTCATGCAAAGAGTTGACTCATCAGAAAAGACTCTGATGCTGGGACGGATTGGGGCCAGGAGGAAAAGGGGACAACAGAGGATAAGATAGCTTGATGGCATCACCGACTTGATGGACATGAGTCTGAGTGAACTCCAGGAGTTGGTGATGGATAGGGAGGCCTGGTGTGCTGCAGTTCATGGGGTTGCAAAGAGTAGACATGAGTGAGTGAGTGACTGAACTGAACTGAACTGAACTTAGT
>NW_011473607.1:0-1085 GCF_000754665.1 Bison bison bison
AAGGTAAAAAGGCAGTGAGCACAGTTGGAAAATAGTTTTACAAATTACAAGAGGTTTATTTACAGTATGGAAATTTTAAAAAGTAAAATAATACAAAAACAATCAGAACATATATACCTTTTAAGAGATTACTATGCATACCTCACAAAGAGATGAATCTTGTTGTTGTCCTGGAATAACAGACTCAGAGGATTCACCCTCGTGCTCTTGATGGCCCTATTAGGGTAAAAAAGATATATTGTGTTTCAAGACTACCACAACAAAATATCAAAATTTAGAATACAATTATGATCTAATGCACAAAGATCCATAAATTGTAATGTTTTTACTGACTATAATTTAAGATGAAGGAGGAATTCTACATTCACCATTCTCTATTATGAAAAACACAGGACTAATTTATTCTACCTAAATCCACTACAAAAAACAAATCAAGCTTTGTTGAACATAATTTTGATCCTTATTTGAATGACATTTTCCCCCAACAGAAACCAGTGTATATGGAGAAAATACTGATGCTTGCTAATTTCAGAGGATGGTCTGATGGTATTTCTGAAATATTGCTGTTATCATTTTTCTGAAAAACTTAAAACAGATTTGCTATCTGTAATAAAGGTTATTCAACATATAAATAGATACACTTCTAGAAAAGGTATCCTATAATTTAAAGATCTCACTCTTTTATCTTTGAAGAAAAGTAATATGGTATACTGGTTATTCAATAAGTGACCATATTGAATAACATGTTTTTTTTACAAATTAAATAAGGCCGACATATATTATGAATGGACTCTAGTATGTAGGAGTGTATTAGAAGTTGGCAAAAAGCATTAAATAAATATCCAAAATAAAAGCAGGAAGGAAATGCAAAGATATTTAGATTAAAATTTGGTTTACAACTGTGTATTTATACACAAAGTACGGCAGCCGTTTTAAAAAGTCAGGACTAATCACACTATTCACTTTCACAATTCAGAGATGCACTAATAAAGAAGGAAGGAAAGAAGAAAGGGGAGGAAGAGCTCTTAACTAGACCTTAGCATAGTCATTTATGGGAAATTAAAATACATATTGGTAATTATTTA
>NW_011473608.1:0-1243 GCF_000754665.1 Bison bison bison
GAAGATCCCCTGGAGGAGGGCACGGCAACCCACTCCAGTATTCTTGCCTAGAGAATCCCCATGGACAGAGGAGCCTGATGGGCTATAGCCCATGGAGTTGCAAAGAGTTGGACAGAACTGAGTGACTAAGCACAGCACAGAGGTCATTAGGGTGGGGGCCAAATAGTACTGGTGTCCTGATAAGGAGGAGGCACCAACAGCATATGTACATAGAGGGAAGGCCATATGTGGACACAGAAAGAAGACAGCCATCTGCAAGCCACAAAGAGAGAGGCCTCAGGAGAAACCAAACCTGTCAACACTTTAATCTTACATTTGCAGCCTACAGAACTGCGGAAAAAATGAACTTCTGTTTTTCAAGCTGCCCTGTCTGTGAAATTTTATTATGGTAGCCTGAGCAGACTAATGCAGGTGGTATCCTGGATGGGATCCTGAAACAGAAAGAGGATATTAGGGGGGAACCAATGAAATGTGAATAAGTGTGGATTTAGTTAGTAGTAATGTACCAGTTTGGGTTCATTAGTTATGGCAAATAGACTATAATAAAACGTCGATAATAGTGGAAAGTGGGCGTGGGCTACACAGGAGTTCTCTGTACTATCCAACAACAGTACAACTTTTCTATACATCTAAACTGCTCTAAAATTAAAAGTTTATTTTAACCAAAATAGAGAAGTAGCCAAGCCCACAGGTACAGGGTAGCAGAGGCCTGCCTTCAATGTTCTAGACTTCCCAGGGCAACAACATTTCCTCCACCACTACTTCCTCTCTGGAGACATATACCAGAGCTCCCCCTAAGTTTCCTTTTGGGCTGCCTTCCAACATGTGAAGCAAGGTGTGGATCACTCCTGCTCCAGCTCCCTTGGAGCTGCTGCACAGTTGTTTCTATTGGAAATAGATTATGGACCAGGAAAATGGAAAATCTGATGGTGTTTCCAGTCCCCAGTCTCTGTAAAAAGCACTCATACAGCTGCCCTTTTTCACTCTCTCAAAAGGAGAGGGAGCAAGGTTTCTAAAGCTCATAGGCCCAGGCCATAGAGGTTTATGAAGGAGATGTTGGTGTTAAAAAAGAAAACTTTACAGAGCAGCTTCTGTCTTGCTTCCAAATCAGCATAGATGGCATCACTCTTTGGGTACCTGCTCCCTCACATTTCACTCTGTGAAACTTTCATTCTACTAATTATGGCAAGATTCAGTCATCCTCAGTTCCCCCTTTTTACAGATATTCCTTGCCTGTAAGAAT
>NW_011473609.1:0-1129 GCF_000754665.1 Bison bison bison
TCACTGTGAACAAACATTCTCCCAGGAACATAAAATTATATCCTTGTCTCCCTTGGAGTGTATTTTCTCAGCTTCATTTTATGACCATGCATCTCACATGGTCCCCCCTCAAGCCATGTGGCAACTTTCTACTCTAGATAAAGATCCGTTCCTCTATGTAAGAGCCAGAGTCATTCTTGACAAATAGAGATATCCAATCATCACTGTGAGCTAAATGCCATACTTGCCTCTGGATCCAGATCTACATGTCACAATAATCTCTTTGCTAAGTGATTTATTCAACCCCTATTTGAACATTTCTTTTTCCCTTCTCTGGTTACTCATAAAAGATATTTGCTGGATGTTGATAGCTGTTTGGTGAGTTGGCTGAACTAAGATGTTGTCCAAGGGCAGCTTCCTCCTCTACCAAGTAACTTGCACTGTTCTTTGTTCCACAGTATTTCAGTCTGTGATACCTGGAGAATACTATCCCTGTGACCCCCTTACACACAGGAACCTCTTGGTCTGTGTGTGAGTATGCATGCATATGCAAGCATACTAACAAACAAAAGTGAACCTCCAAGAACACCTTGAGTAAAACAAGAAATCTTTGGGAAAACATCTTGATACTTTTTTATATATAAATATATTCAAAAAAACACCGTGGGGAGTAAAATTGAATAGAAACTTAACTCTGTTTAGGCTTACAACTGGTTATACCTAATAGAAAAATATATGAGGCTATAAATCCTCTTGGTGGTTAAAAAATGAGAAAAAAAAAAGGGTGAACAAACCCTTCTTTGAAAGTCTTTCCTATTGCCTCTGATTGAGAAAATTATCCTTTTGGAAGAAAGTGAAAGTGAATATATTTTGTTTGGCCAAGGGCCATCACACATCAAATGATCATCTTCTTGAAACCTAATTCATTATTTGTGAGGAAGTAAGCAGCAGTGGCCCAGACACCTTCTTTCACATTCTGATGAATTGACCTCACATGCCTATGAATAATCCATTTCTGCCAGAGCATTTCTGAATTTGTAATTAAGACAATATAGTTAAAGATGTACAATGATTTTTTAAATTAATCATTCTTCAATTGTGGGATAAATTACATGTAAATGTCAATTAGTTATAAAAGGACAGAGGCTAT
>NW_011473610.1:0-871 GCF_000754665.1 Bison bison bison
GTTGGAACTGCTTTCACTGAACTGTTGTGGTTCTGTGTCAGAACTTTCTATTAGACCCAGTCTCAGGGAGGTGCTCTGATCCATTCTACTTTTTCCCATCCTATCTCAACCAGTCCCTTCTTGCTTCATAAGATGATGGCTAATTACTAAATGAAACAATTCAACTAAATGAAACAATTCAGGGAAAATCTGATATGACCTGTTGGGTTTCCCTTCCAGATGCCCTGCATGGAAAACTGAGGCCTCTGGAGATGTCATCCCTTTATCTCAAGGGATAGCTCAAAGGATAACTGGAACAGATTTCTGCAATCCCTGTCCTATTGCTGGTGTCCAAGTTTCTGTCTCTATTCACATGCAGACCCCTGTTTGTTTCCTCAGAACAGGGATTAGGTTCAGCTTTGGTAACTTTTCTGATTTGTTCTCCTCTGGTTTCTCCTAAGGTTGGGCTTACAGAGGGTATCTTCCTTATTGATACTAGAGTGAGTAGCATGAATTGGTTTGTTTGTTGTTTGCCTTTCATATAAAGATAGCCATTATGTTCCATACTGTCAGAGAATGAACTGGGTATGCTTTTTATTCCAGCTACTATATCTGATGGTAATAGAATCCAATGGTTCTTTCCATCCTACTCAACTTTGAATCTTGTCTTGAACACTACCTGAGTGACTTCACTTCTATAAACTTCATTTTCCTCATCCATTAAATGGGAATTTGAAATCCGTATGATTGGATGAGTGAGGATTAAATAGTTTACCTGCTGCACAGTTCAGTTCAGTTCAGTCACTCAGTCGTGTCCAACTCTTTGTGACCCCATGGACTGCAGCATGCCAGGCCTCCCTGTCCAGCACCAACTCCTGGAGTTTACTCAAAC
>NW_011473611.1:0-857 GCF_000754665.1 Bison bison bison
ATACTGGAGTGGGTTGCCATGCCCTTCTCCAGGGGCTCTTCCTGACTCAGGGATCAAACCCGCGTCTCTTGAACCTCCCGCCTGGGCAGGAGGATTCTTTACCACTAGCGCCACCTGGGAAGCCCAATGTTTCTAAGAGCACGCAAATGGAATGTTGCAGAACCAGAATTCTTCCTGATTCCAGAACTCAAGAGATTAATAATTTCACTATGATCAATCACCAAGTCATCATCTTTATTTCCTAAATTAGCTCAAATGCCTTGCTTTGCTGTTTGTTTCATTCTCCTCCAACATTTTGCCACCCTCTTAGAATAGGCGCTCATCCTCGTTTACTCAGAAAGTTATGGAAGTCTCTCAGTGTCTCTTCCCACTTGCAGTTGGACTCTTTCAATTCTGGACATGTGACTGATCTAGTTTAAAATAACTCTGGAAGCTTCCCATTATCTCTGTTAAAGTCCAAACTCACTAACATGCCCTTTATCTGCACTGAGCCACAAGTCATCCCCAAACATGGCAGAGACATTTCTGTCTACAAGCTCTTGCCTTTGTATCCCTCTACTTAGAACGCCCTCTCCACCCTCCACCAGGAGAATTTTCACTCATCTTTCAAATCCCAGCTCTAAAGTCATTTCCTCTGTCAGGATTTCTCAGATTCCCAACCCCTTCTGATAGAAATTATTCTTCCCTCATCTAAGCCCCTAGACCTCTTTGTCTGTCTCCTATTGTGTTATCGGCACCTTGGGGACAGTGACCTCACCTTGATCTTCTTCATATCCCCAAGAGCCAAGGCACCCAATAATATGTTCTCCGGAGTTGGAAGAAATTGTAATACTCACCTTCTGTATATTTGTTATTTA
>NW_011473611.1:4711-5061 GCF_000754665.1 Bison bison bison
CCATTCCCTTCTCCAGTGGACTACATTCTGTCAGACCTCTCCCCCATGCCCCGCCTGTCTTGGGTGGTCCCACACAGCATGGCTTAGTTTCTTTGAGTTAGACAAGGCTGTGGTCCGTGTCATAAGCTTGACTAGTTTTCTGTGATTATGGTTTCAGTGTGTCTGCCCTCAGATGCCCTCTCGCAACACCTACCGTCTTACTTGTGTTTCTCTTACTTTGGACATGGGGTATCTCTTCACGGCTGCTCCAGCAAAGTGCAGCTGCTGCTCCTTACCTTGCAAGAGGTGTATCTCTTCACCACCACCCCTCCTGACCTTGAACGTGGAGTAGCTCCTCTCGGGCCTCCTGC
>NW_011473612.1:0-1103 GCF_000754665.1 Bison bison bison
TCTAGAACCAACTGTTCTGCTGTCATTTCTTCATAAAAATAGTGCTTTTTCCCCCCTTCTCTGCAAAGGCTTTTTTTTTTTTTTTTTTAAATCAAGCAACATATACAAGTGGTCTGTTTGGAGACACTCTATTTGGTTACTTTGGTCTATTTGCCTATGCCTGCACTCACTTTGACTTTTCACTTTCATGCATTGGAGAAGGAAATGGCAACCCACTCCAGTATTCTTGCCTGGAGAATCCCAGGGACGGGGGAGCCTGGTGGGCTGCCATCTATGGGGTTGTACAGAGTCGGACATGACTGAAGCGACTTAGCAGCAGCAGCGCTTATTCCATAAACTCTAAAATATTAAAAAGTTAAGTTTCTAATCCACTTGGAATTGGAATTTGTGTTAATCCATTTGCAAATGAAATCTGTGTTGTGTGAGGGACAGTTTTATTTCTAAACGTCACATTTTGTGTTTAATGTGGATATCAAACTATTGTGTTGTAATTTTTTATTAAACACTATTCTTTCCCCCCGCTTCTCAATAGTAGCTAACTTTCAATAAACCAGGTTATGTACAATGAGTCTGTTTTGGAACATGCCTATATCTATACCACAAACTCTCATTACTGTGATGTTTTCACAATTCTTAATATCATATCTTTTTTTTCAAGAGTATATTGGCTATTCATAGACTTTTGCAAGTCAATTTAAATTTTAGAATTACTTTGTCAAGGTTTGCACACATACACACATACATAAACGTTCACACACAAATTATGTGGCTTCATTGAGAAAGAGACATTATAGTTACTAGTAGATTAAATTTGGGGAAGATGAATATGTTTATGCTTATCTGGTGGCTCAGATGGTAAAGAACCTGCCTGCAACGCAGGAGACCTGGGTTTGATCCCTGGGTTGGGAAAATCCCCTGGAGAAGGGAATGGCTACCTACTCTAGTATTCTTGCCTAGACAATTCTACAGTCCATGGGGTCACAAAGAGTTGGACACAACTGAGTGACTAACACTAAATAACATGCTTATAATATTGAATCTTCCATAGAAATGCATATAATATTTCTCCATTTAGTTAGGATGTAAGCAATTTCAAGAAATAT
>NW_011473612.1:5066-6542 GCF_000754665.1 Bison bison bison
ACCCGCACACCTCATTCGTACCACCCCACCCTCACATGCCCACCACTGACCCCCAACACCCCACCCGCCAATACCACCCTACCCCCATCCCTCACTAGTAGGGGAAAAAGTGCTGCTGCTTTGCTCAGCCCTTGGAGTCTGAGGGAGTAGAAGCGTTAGTCTGGGGTAGACGATGTCATGGCACCACAGGAAGGCGTCTCAGGCCACTGCACTGTTGGGGATTTTCTCCCCGGGACTTGGAAGCGACGAACCTGAAAGAATGACACTCAGACAGTCTCTTGCAAGGACTGACAAGTTTATTTCTGCAGTCAAGCTTTTTTATAGAAGCAGGAACAAAGAGCTTAAAGTATATGGCCCCAGAGCGCATACGGGGTTAACACATAATCAGTAAAAACATTTCAAGGACAGCACGCTCTAAGTGACTCATGGGCTTATCCCACAACCCGTTTTCTCAAGTAACATCCCTATTTATTATTAAATCTTGGCGCCGAGCATAACCAACGGCAGGAGATGTTTTTCTGTCTGCAGCACAAAGCCGGGTACTTCTGGCCCTTTGCCATTTTCCCAAGGACTTTCTCCTTTTACGGATATTTTGTACTAGGCTTCCCAACATATCCTCCTTTTGTTTTTAAATTAAGCACGTTGGCTGCTAGTTGGACTCCATTGTGGGAGGCATGGAGTCTTGAGTAGAGACTTCTGTATCCTATAAGCAATGACAAAAAGAGCAGGGTGATTAATACATATATAAAAATATTGCTTCCTGAAAGCCAAGCTCTAGGGTCTAGAGATGATAGGGTTTTGGTTAAAATATCATAGAATTGAGTGCTATACAATTCCCTAGGTACCCTAACTTGAAAATTAGCAACTTGTTTCAACAAATTGATGTCTAAACTTGAGTTATCTGTGAGATCCTGCAAATGTGCCTTAACTTTATCTCAAGGATATTCAGTGGTATTATAGGGCATGTTAGTCAGACAAAAAGAAGTAAAATTCCAATGACAATGTATGTGTGTTTGGAAAGTCAGTTGTTGCATTTGATCTCTTAAATAGATAACCACAGTTTGTAACTCATTAATTCGTGTTTGTAATTGCTGATCTATTTGAGCTTGTCGAGTCCACAGATCATGAGAGTCCTTGTGCCAAGCAGTGATAAAATCATGATTTTGTATAGAATTATGTAAAGCCATACCAGACAAAGTTCTATAGTCACAATGGAGATAAGGCTTAAGATGCCTGCAATAATCCACTCAATGATGCGCTTAGATCGCCTAAGCCTAGTTTTCAACAATACAGAAAGAAATACAGAATCAGTCCAAGGCTCAGTTAAGTTTATGGGAAGCCATAACTCAGATCTTTGTTTAACTAGCGCAATGGTAGCATTGTGATAGGAAATGGTGTGATTAGGCAGGTATACAATGCACATGCAGTACAATTGACAATCTTGGCTGATAAGTCAATATCAAAATGCCCTACAAT
>NW_011473612.1:9499-10169 GCF_000754665.1 Bison bison bison
GGTTTAAGATAAGCTACAATTTGATCAGGGCCATACACTTGTAAATAGGATGCATTGACAAAAGTTTGTTTGGCATCAGTTTCACCCACTCCTAATAGTCTAGAAGGAACCATAATTTTACCCCAATCGAGGGGCCATTCTGCAGCTCTAATGATTGAAATGTTAGCTCCGGTATCTAACATGCCTGTGAAATTCTTTCCCCGTATGCGTAAAGTAAGCATGGGTTTCTGATGTTCCTTTAATAAGGTGAATAGTGCAGCAGTAAGGTTGGTACTGCCAAAGCCTCCCTGCAGAACTTTATCAGATGCCTTCATTGGTTTAACATATGGCAAAAGTAATAATTGTGCAAAATGTTCCCCTTTTGTAAGTATACATTTCCCATTTTCACAACATTTACCATAACACGTATTTCCCCTTCATAATCTTCGTCCATAACACCGGTCAATACCATTAAACCTCTCATTGTGCAGCTAATATGTCCTGCAGGAATCCCGATGAGGACCCCAAATAAATTCTTAGGAATCCTCTGACCCCAGGAGGGAGGGTGTGCACAGCATCTACCCTTCTTGTCAGCTCTCCATGTCCTGTCATGAGGTTTTTCTCACTTGCATTTCTGGGGTCTCACACAGATGGGGCCTTATTTGAACTTGGGGACCTTAGGCAGCACATG
>NW_011473612.1:10269-11017 GCF_000754665.1 Bison bison bison
AAAGATTTATTCTGAATTTATTGTTGCTGTTCAGTCTCTAAGTTGTGTCTGACTCTGTGTGACACCATGGACTGCAGCACGCTAGGCTTCCTGGTCCTCTTACTATCTCCTACACTTTGCTCAAACTCATGTCCCTTGAGTCAGTGATGCTGTCCAACCATTTTGTCCCCTCTAGCCCCATTGTCTCCCTGCCATCAATCTTTCCTAGCATCAGGGTCTTTTCCAAGGAGTCTGCTCTTTGCATCAGGTGGTCAAAGTATTGCACTTCAGCTTCAGCATCAGTCCTTCCAATGAATATTCAGGGTTGACTTTTTTTTAGGATTGACTGGCTTGATCACCTTGCAGTCCAAGGGACTCGCAAGAGTCATCTCCAGCACTGCACTTCAAAAGCATCAATTCTTCAGCTCTCAGCCTTCTTTGTGGCCCATTTTTCACGTCTGTACATGAATACTGGAAAAGGCATAACTCTTGACTATATGGACCTTTGTCAGCAAACTGATGTCTCTGCTTTTTAATATGCTATCTAGGTTTGTTACAGCTTTCCTTCCAAGGAGCAAGCATCTTTTAATTTCATGGCTGCAGTCACTGTCCACAGTGATTTTGAAGCACACATATAATCAAAGCTATGGTTTTCCCAGTAGTCATGTAGAGATATGAGAGTTGTACCATAAAGAAGGCTGAGTGCTGAAGAATTGATGCTTTAGAACTGTGGTGCTGGGGAAGACTCTTGAGAGTCCTTTGGACTGCC
>NW_011473613.1:0-737 GCF_000754665.1 Bison bison bison
TTCAATCTTGTAGAAGGAATAGATAAGTTAAATGCCCCACAGGAAGAGGAGGAGGAGGGGATGGTTGTCACTCCATGAATCTCTAATCCTCCCCCACAAGATGGCTTCACATTCTATAGTCACACTGTACTTGAAGGAGGGGGAGGCAAGTACATGGGGAGGAATGGTGGTGCCTGTTATGCTGAAATGGTACCTCTCCGCAGGCAGGCTCAGGAGGGATATGACTGAGCCTACAGATTGGCAATTCTCTGAACTTGAAACGCAGCGGACTTGGCGACTTTTGTTCTCAGATGTGAGTTCTAGTCAAAATTTCATGGAAAGCCTACTTTGCACTTCACACCATGACTCTAAAATTATTTCTTTGTCAACTGAAGCTTTGACATTTTGGAGCATTTTAACTTGATTTCTGGCTGCCTAATCGGTGGGGTATCTCTGAAAGAAAGATAACATTACCTTATCAAAAACACTAACTATTCTGGACATATCATTTCTACTGTCCCATCCAGGAAAATCACAGCAAAAAACAAAATTTAGAGCATTTTTACTCTTGAAGTCTTATCTGGGATAAACGTAGAAACTGCTATGTATTTTCCATGTGCTTAGCACGTGCTCAGAAAATGATATGAAAGAATAGCATTAAAACATGTATATTACCATATGTAAAATAGATGACCAGTGCAAGTTTGATGCATGAAGCAGGGCACTCAAAGCTGGTGCTCTGGGACAACCCAGAGGGG
>NW_011473614.1:0-1117 GCF_000754665.1 Bison bison bison
TCCTCACCTTAAAAGCCCCCAAACCCTTCACCATCTGATCTCTTAATTGGGCCTGGGACTTAGACTTCCTCCTCCCCCAGTGCTGGGCCTGCTGGCTCCTGGGTGAGCCCACGGGGGTGGCTCAGAGGGATTTGCTGGGAGCCAAACTCCAAGCCAGGGTGCTGCGGGGGCTGCTGCAGGCCCTCGCTTCTGTTTCCCTGTCCTCTCTTCCTTTCTACCGTCCAGCACCTGCTCTAGGCCAGGCAGGCCCAAGCAGCAGGCTTTTCAGTCCAGAGCCCAGCCCTGCTTTTCACAGCGGCTCCTCTCCAAGCAACTTTGGGGGCCTTGGGCCAGGACCTGGAGCCTTCTGGAGGGTCAGGCCACATTGGGGGCCCAGATGGATACGAGTTGGACCACTGGGACTCCTTCCCCAGGAAGGGATGGACATCCCACCATCCATCCGGCTCTCCCTGCCCCTCCTACCTTGCTCCCCAAGAGCTGCAGCTCCCCTGGTCACCAGGGAGCTCATCCAGGACCCCTAGAAGCCATCCTGAAGCCCCCAAAGGTGCCCACAGGCCCCACCTGTCCAACTCTCCTTCCCTGAACTCACAACTTTCCTTGGACTACCCTTGACTAGGACTTCCTCTAGACGTGCCTTCAAAAGCGAACCTCTCTGCAGAATGTTCCAGACAGGCTGCCTCCGCTGTCCCATTGCACCCACTGCTGTATGGCTGCCACTGGCTGAGCACTTGGCAGGGGCACCAGTTACCTAGAAATCGCTCAATTCTCCAGCCTTGCCTGTCTCCACACAAGAAGGCATATACACACGCTCAGGGCAGCATCATTCACAAGAGGTCAAACTGACCCAAAGTCAAATCAACAGGTGAATAGACACCCAACCAAATGTGGTATATCCACGTACTGGAATATTATAAAGTCATAACAAGGGATGAAATCGTGACACATGTTACAACATGAAGGAACCTCGAAAAGATGATGTGAACTGAAAGGAGCAGACACAAACGATCTCAGATGGTGGAAGGCCCAGAATAGACAAGCCCACAGAAACAGCAGATTGGTGGGTGCCAGGGGCTGGGAGGAGGGGCATGGAGAAGGATTCCTTAGAGAAAGAGATGCC
>NW_011473615.1:0-992 GCF_000754665.1 Bison bison bison
AAATAAGCAGGGTGACAATATACATCCTTGACGTACTCCTTTTCCTATTTGGAACCAGTCTCTTGTTCCATGTCCAGTTCTAACTGTTGCTTCCTGACCTCCATATAGGTTTCTCAAGAGTCAGGTCAGGTGGTCTGGTATTCCCATCTCTTTCAGAATTTTCCAAAGTGTGTGTAGTTAGTTGAGCATAAATTATTATTTTTTGCCTATACCACTTTGTACTGACTGTATAACAACACTCAGAGAACTGAAATATGATCTTACATTCAGTCTTACACCAAAAAAAGTGCATTGGTAAAGTGTTTGCACCTGAGGTAAAAATTTCTTGTTCGAAAGTGATGATAAAGGCAATGAGGTCATTTTGGGAGAAATTTCTGATTTTGACCTAATTTGATCAAGAAATTAATTTATATAGCTTTATGTTTTTACCACACTTTATGCCTTTACCAAGCTTTATGTGAATTTGGACCAGTTTTGAAGAAATGATTCTTTAGCAAAAAATATAAAATGCATATGAAAATAGTTATCATTTCAAAATAAAATGCTGAAAAATTAGCATTTTCCCTTTGTATTTGTCAGTTTTGAGTCATCTTCATAAATCAATAAGAAGTGTGAATAATTCAATAGATTCAAATAAATCACTTTGACTACAAATTAAATTTTAGTATATCTTTGCTGAAGTATCTTTTAGTTTCTGAATGCAGGTAGAATGTACCAGAGAAAAGAAAGTATTAGTTTCAATTTAACTTTAAAACACAGAGCTTAAATAACTATTTTTGAAATATTATTTTTACATTGGTTTTTTGCTTGCATATATTTTTCAGTTGCTGTGAAATATAAGATATAATTTTAGATGACCAGACATAAGAAACATACTGTTTTTGTTTTTAAACACACTTAAAGAATGTTTAGGGCTTCCCTGGTGGCTCAGATGGTACAGAAAATGTGCATGCATGCTAAGTTACTTCAGTTGTGTCCAGCTCTGTGCGACC
>NW_011473616.1:0-637 GCF_000754665.1 Bison bison bison
CAGGAGACCCAGGTTTGATGCCTGAGTAGGGAAGATCCCCTGGAGAAGGAAAAGGCAACCGACTCCAGTATTCTTGCCTGGAGAATCCCATGAACAGAGGAGCCAGGCAGGCTACAGTCTGTCATACTACAGAGTCGGACATGACTGAGTGATTAACTTTTTGAAAATATTAAGCTATTTAATATCTTCTGAAAAAAAATATTGATTAACTAAATTTCCCCTTTTAAGCAAATAAAAACCTCCAGTCACTATAGTGTATATACACTATAATTTTACACGTCACAAAAATTAAATTGAAACAGTTTTGACACATGATATAAATCTTTACTTAAAAATACATTATTTTAAAAAGATCTTAAAGATTTAAAGAGCTAAGAGTAACCATGCTACTGCTGCTGCTAAGTCACTTCAGTCGTGTCCGACTCTGTGCGACCCCATAGATGGCAGCCCACCAGGCTCCCCCGTCCCTGGGATTCTCCAGAAAAGAACACTGTGGTGGGGTGCCGTTTTCTTCTCCAGTGCATGAAAGTGAAAAATGAAATTGAAGTTGCTCAGTCGTGTCTGACTCTTAGCGACCCCATGGACTGCAGCCTACTAGGCTCCTCCATCCATGGGATTTTCCAGGCAAGAGTACTGG
>NW_011473617.1:0-716 GCF_000754665.1 Bison bison bison
GTCTTTGTGCCAGTACCATACTGTCTTGATGACTGTGGCTTTGTAATAGAGCCTGAAGTCAAGCAGGTTGATTCCTCCAGTTCCATTCTTCTTTCTCAAGATTGCTTTGGCTATTCTAGGTTTTTTGTATTTCCATACAAATTGTGAAATTATTTGTTCTAGCTCTGTGAAGAATACCATTGGAAGCTTGATAGGGATTGCATTGAATCTATAAATTGCTTTGGGTAGTATACGCATTTTCACTATATTGATTCTTCCAATCCATGAACATGGTATATTTCTCCATCTATTACTGTCCTCTTTGATTTCTTTCACCAGTGTTTTATAGTTTTCTCTATGACCCACTGCCCAGAATATTGGAAATAAAAGCAAAAATAAACAACTGGGACCTAATTAAACTTAAAAGCTTCTGCACAACAAAGGAAACTATTAGCAAGGTGAAAAGACAGCCTTCAGAATGGGAGAAAATAATAGCAAATGAAGCAACTGACAAACAACTAATCTCAAAAATATACAAGCAACTCCTACAGCTCAATTCCAGAAAACTAAATGACGCAATCAAAATATTGGCCAAAGAACTAAATAGACATTTCTCCAAAGAAGACATACAGATGGCTAACAAACACATGAAAAAGATGCTCAACATCACTCATTATCAGAGAAATGCAAATCAAAACCATTATGAGATACCATTTCACGCCAGTCAGAATGGCTAG
>NW_011473618.1:0-514 GCF_000754665.1 Bison bison bison
AACCACATGAGTGGTTACTCCGAAGAGTAACTCAGGCAGCCCTTCCCTCGGAGGCGAAATGCCTTACATAAGGTTCACCTGGTACAATTCACAGGCCAGCAGTGTGAGTCTCTGACCTCTGAGGTCATTTTGGCTCTGATTCAAAGCAAACGGAGGTCTGATCCGCAGATACAGGTAAGAAGTGAAGGGAAAAGAAACAAAACCTGAGAAGCTGAGTGCAGCCCCAAGAGCATCCTGCCGTGCCTCTAGCCCGTCTGCACCTGTACGGCCCTGGCTGACATGCTGGGTCCAGGCCAGCCCAGTAGCATAGGCTCCATGTGGATGATGCTCTAGCTGCAGTGATGGGCAGAAGGTACCCATGCATCTGGCTACAGCACGACCTCAGCAGACGCTGATGTCTCCCACTTGGGATAATCCTCTCCAGACTTATTCCTTAGGGCAACTCAGAGCAAGATTTAAAACTTTCCCATGGTCAGCCTCCGGCACTGGCTTCTATAACTGTGGAAGTTTGTTC
>NW_011473619.1:0-508 GCF_000754665.1 Bison bison bison
ACAGTCAAAGGCTTTGGCATAGTCAATAGAGCGAATAGATGTTTTCTGGAATTCTGTTCTTTTTCGATGATCCAGCGGATGTTGGCAATTTGGTTTCTGGTTACTCTGCCTTTTCTAAATCCAGCTTGAGCATCTGGAAGTTCACGGTTCACATATTGCTAAAGCCTGGCTTGGAGAATTTTGAGCATTACCTTGCTAGTGTGTGAGATGAGTGCAATTGTGTGGTAGTTTGAGCATTCTTTGGCATTGCCTTCCTTTGGGATTGGAATGAAAACTGACCTTTTCCAGTCCTGTGGCCACTGCTGAGTTTTCCAAATTGGCTGGCCTATTGAGTGCAGCACTTTCACAGCATCATCTTTCAGGATTTGAAGTAGCTCAACTGGAATTCCATCACCTCCACTAGCTTTGTTTGTAGTGATGCTTCGTAAGGCCCACCTGACTTCACATTCCAGGATGTCTGGCTCTAGGTGAGTGATCACATCATCATGATTATCTGGGTCGTGAAGAT
>NW_011473620.1:0-698 GCF_000754665.1 Bison bison bison
TGCTTTATTGACTATGCCAAAGCCTTTGGCTGTGTGGATCACAACAAACTGTGGAAAATTCTTCAAGAGATGGGAATACAAGACCACCTCCCTGCCTCCTGAGAAATCTGTATGCAGGTCAAGAAGCAACAATTAAAACCAAACATGGAATACCATTGTTCCATGTCCATTGGTTCCAAATTGGGAAAGGAGTAGGTCAAGGCTATATATTGTCACCCTGCTTATTTAACTTATATGCAGAGTACATCATGTGAAATGCCAGGCTGGATGAAGCACAAGCTGGAGTCAAGATTGCTGGGAGAAATACCAATAACCTTAGATACACAGATGACACCACCTTTATGGCAGAAAGTGAAGAACTTAAGAGTCTTTGATGAAAATGAAAGACAAGAGTGAAAAAGTTGGCTTAAAACTAAACATTCAGAAAACAAAGATCACTTCATGGCAAATAGATGGGGAAATGATGGAAACAGTGACAGACTTTATTTTAGGGGGCTCCAAAATCACTGAAGATGGTGGCTGCAGCCATGAAATTAAAAGATGCTTGCTCCTTGGATGAAAAGCCATGACCAACCTAGACAGCATAGTAAAAAGCAGAGACATTACTTTGCCGACAAAGGTCTGTCTAGTCAAAGCTTTGGTTTTTCCAGTGGTCATGTATGGATGTGAGAGTTGGACTATAAAGAAAGCTGAGCACC
>NW_011473621.1:0-1198 GCF_000754665.1 Bison bison bison
ATATAATATCCGAAGAGCAAAATTAACCAACTTTGATTTAACTGACAAACGTAAAGAATGTTGCACGCCCAAAGTAATAAAAACACATTTTTAATCACACAGTTATGAAAAATGACTTCGAGTTAGTCTACAAAAGTAGCTTCAACACATTTTGAGGAATTGGTTTCATAAATATCACATTCTTTGACAACAATGCAATGAGAGATTTTTTTTTAAAGACCAGAAACCAGAAAACAAATTTATGGATATCAAAGGGGAAGGACAGTAGGAGGAATTGGGAGATTGGTGTTCACATATATACATCACTGTGTATAAAATAGATAACTAATGAGAACCTTCTACTCCTCCATCTTGTGAGAGCACATAAAGAAATTATCTAAAATCCAGATCAAATTCAAGGGAAGTTGTGATGCTCATTGCCCTTGTAGGAGTCCACATTTATGAAGAAGCACTGTGGAAAGAGTCATAGTGGCCACTATGCCTTGGGTCCTCTGGATGACCCACAGTGTGCGACCCTCCACTTGGTGCTCCGATGCCACTGGGGTGCCAGAGACCCACGGCTGGGTCTTTCCTAGCCCCCACGTGCTGGCTCCAGGGACTCCCACACATTGCTGCAGCCCATGGCCATACAAAGATGGGCACAACAAAGGACAGAAATGGTACGGACCTAACAGAAGCAGAAGATATTAAGAAGAGGTGACAAGAATGCACAGAGGAAATATACAAAAAAGATCTTCATGACCCAGATAACCATGATGGTATGATCATTCACCTAGAACCAGACATCCTGGAATGCCAAGTCAAGTCAGCCTTAGGAAGCATCACTATGAACAGAGCTAGTGGAGGTGATGGAATTCCAGTGGAGCTATTTCAAGTCCTAAAAGATGATGTTGTTAAAGTGATACACTCAATATGCCAACAAATTTGCAAAACTCAGCAGCAGCCACAGGACTGGAAAAGGTCAGTTTTCTTTGCTATCCCAAAGAAGGGCAATGTCAAAGAATGCTCAAACTACCACACAATTGTACTCATTCAATGCTAGCAAAATAATGCTCAAAATTCTCCAAGCCAGGCTTCAACAGAACATGAACCATGAACTTTCAGGTGTTCAAGCTGGATTTAGAAAAGGCAGAGGAACCAGAGATCAAATTGCCAACATCCACTGGATCATTGAAAAAGCAAGAGAATTCCAGAAAAA
>NW_011473622.1:0-610 GCF_000754665.1 Bison bison bison
AATTTCATATATATGCATTAGTATACTTTATTGGTATTTATCTTTCTGACTTACTTCACTCTGTATAATAGGTTCCAGTTTCATCTACCTCATTAGAATAGGTTCTAATGCAATCTTTTTAATACTGAGTAATATTCCATTGTGCATATGTACCACAACTTTCTTATGCATTTGTTTGCCAATGGACATCTAGGTTGCTTCCATGTTCGAGCTATTGTAAACAGAGCTGTAATGAACATTGGGATACATGTGTCTCTTTCAATTCTGGTTTCCTCAGTGTGTATGCCCAGCAGTGGGATTGCGGGGTCGTATGGCAGTTCTATTTCCAGTTTTTTAAGGAATCTCCACACTGTTCTCCATAGTGGCTATACTAGTTTGCATTCCCACCAACAGTGTAAGAGGGTTCCGTTTTCTCCACATCCTCTCCAGCATTTATTGTTTGTAGACTTTTTGATAGCAGCCATTCTGACTGGGGAGATATGGTAGCTCATAGTGGTTTTGATTTGCATTTCTCTGATAATGAGTGATGTTGAGTATGTATTCATTTGTTTGTTAGCCATCTGTATGTCTTCTTTGAAGAAATGTCTGTTTAGTTCTTTGGCCAATTTTT
>NW_011473623.1:0-753 GCF_000754665.1 Bison bison bison
CCATACCAGTTGAACAGTCTCCAGGGCACAGGGCTGAGAATTCAAACTTACACTCGACAAAAACAAACCACTTGCACAGTTGCCAGGGCACAGGGCTGAGAACGGCACCAACTCACATACACAGACAAACCGCTTGCCCAGTCAACAGGGCACAGGGCTGAGAAGAGCACACACACACACACACACACACACACACACACACACACACACACACACACACACACTGGTTGCACAGTCGCCAGGGTGCAGGGCTTAGAACAGCACGTACACACACACGCACATACACACACAAACCGCTTACACAGTCACCAGGGATAAGTCTGAGAATGGCACACACACACACAGACACACACATGCACACACACATACAGGTTGCACAGACTCCAGACACAGGGCTGATAATTCACACACATGCACACACACAAACCAGTTGCACATTCGGAAGGGCACATGGCTGAAATCAGCACACACACAGACACACACACACACTGGTTCACCAGTTGCCAGGGCACAAGGCTCAGGAAGGCACACACACCTACGCAAACATATACACAAACTAGTTGAACTATCGCCAGGACAAAGGGTTGAGAACAGCACACACACACACAGGCATACAGATACTTGTTGCACAATCGCCAGGGCACAGGGCTGAGAACAGCAACACACACACACATACACACATGAACACAAACCAGTATCAGTGTCGCCAGGGCACAGGGCTGATAACAGCACACACACACACCCACCACACAC
>NW_011473624.1:0-672 GCF_000754665.1 Bison bison bison
GGGTTCGCTCTTTTGTGTTGTACGTTTAATGGGTTTTGACAAATGGAGAGTCACGGTTATCTACCATTGTGGTATCTTTCAAAATAGTTTCACTGCTCTAAAGCCCCTCTGGGCTCCACCTTTCCTCCCCTCCTCCTCCCCCTCTCGATTTAGCCTTTCACTCAACACAGATGTAGTAAACACCCACCACATTACCTTGTGCTAGTTGCCAGGAACATGAGATCAGATGCACAAATAAATACATGCACTGAAGTGCTTCATGGAGACTCGGTAGCTGTCAGCATCAAGGACAGTAACGGCACAAAGGCAAGAGCAGTCCAAATTCTTGAAACTTCAGCTGGTGACATCAGTGAATACAGCGTGAGGGCTCTTCTATAATTCTTCTTTTATTGCCAGTCCACGAGAGTGTATTAAACACTATGTACGTGCAGAGTGAAGAAAATGCACTGTCAGTCTTCCAAAACCTTTCCAGGCCTGAAATTCTGATTCCTGGGTTTGAAACATAACCTAGCACCATGCTGAATTTACTGACTTTTCTCCATACTTCAAACAAGCAGAGTTAAGTCAAGGCACAAGTCGACCATATACAGTTGAACGTTTCTAAAATTCCGATGGAGTCTTCACGCTGAAAAACCTCAGGGGTTTTTAACAATCCTTCACTCGAGAAGCTAC
>NW_011473625.1:0-623 GCF_000754665.1 Bison bison bison
CCATTGTATAATCATAAGGAATTTTATTTAGGTCATACCTGAATGGCTAGTGGTTTTCCCTACTTTCTTCAATTTAAGTCTGAATTTGGCAATACGGATTTCATGATCTGAACCACAGTCAGCTCCCAGTCTTGTTTTTGCTGACTGTATAGAGCTTCTCTATCTTTGGATGCAAAGAATATAATCAATCTGATTTTGGTGTTGACCATCTGGTGATGTCCATGTGTGGAGTCTTCAGAAAACCACAACTCAGTAAATAAAAGGACAAAAGATTAGAACAGAATCTTTTGAAAAGAAGATATCTGGATGACAAATAAGCATATGAAATGTCACTAGTCATTAGGAAATGCAAACTAAAACTACAGTGAGATAGCTGTAAACACCTATTAAAATGGCTAAAATTGAAAAGACTGATAATACCCACTGTTAAGCAGGATGCCAACTAAACAGAGTTCTCATATACTGTTCATGAGAAAGTAAACAGCAACCACCTTGGAAACCACATACAGGGTTTCTTGGACAGAGTAACAAGGAAACTTACAATACCATATGTAAAATAGATAGCCAAGGGGAATTTGCTATATGACTCAGGGAACTCAAACAGGGGCTCTGTAACAACCTAG
>NW_011473626.1:0-85 GCF_000754665.1 Bison bison bison
CTTAGGGCAGAAGGTGAAGAGGAACTAAAGAGCCTCTTGATGAAAGTGAAAGAGGAGAGTGAAAAAGTTGGCTTAAAGCTCCCCC
>NW_011473626.1:3716-4144 GCF_000754665.1 Bison bison bison
AAAAGGAGTACGTCAAGGCTGTATATTGTCACCCTGCTTATTTACCTTCTATGCAGAGTACATCATGAGAAACGCTGGGCTGGAGGAAGCACAAGCTGGAATCCAGATTGCGGGGAGAAATATCAATAACCTCAGATATGCAGATGACACCACCCTTATGGCAGAAGGTGAAGAGGAACTAAAGAGCCTCTTGATGAAAGTGAAAGAGGAGAGTGAAAAAGTTGGCTTAAAGCTCAGCATTCAGAAAACTAAGATCATGGCATCCAGTCCCATCACTTCACGGCAGATAGGTGGGGAAACAGTGGAAACAGTGGCTGACTTTACTTTTCTGGGCTCCAAAATCACTGGCAGATGGTGATTGCAGCCATGAAATTAAAAGACGCTTACTCCTTGGAAGGAAAGTTATGAGCAACCTAGACAGCATATTA
>NW_011473627.1:0-1002 GCF_000754665.1 Bison bison bison
AAGCTATGTTTTTCCCTATGGTCATGTATGGATGTGAGAGTCGGACCATAAAGAAAGCTGAGTGCTGAACAACTGATACTTTTGAACTGTGGCGTTGTAAAAGACTCTTGAGAGTCCCTTGGACTGCAAGGAGATTTAACCAGTCCATCCTTAAGGAAATCAGTCCTTAATATTTGTTGGAGCGATTGATGCTGAAGCTGAAACTCCAATCCTTTGGCCACGTGATGCAAAGAACTGAGTCATTGGAAAAGACCCTGATGCTGGGAAAGATCGAAGCCAGGAAGAGAAGGGGATGACAGAGGATGAGATGGTTGGATGGCATTACTGACTCAATGGACATGAGTTTGGGCAAGCTCCAGGAGTTGGTGATGAACAGGGAAGCCTGGCATGCTGCAGTCCATGGGGTTGCACAGAGTCAGACATGACTGAGCCAGTGAACTGAACTGAACTAAACTGATAAATAACCCTAGGTTGCAATCTATGTCTTCATTTTAGTCTGTGCCTGCACAGGTGGAGAAGTTGAGTGATTACTGAATTCATTTGAATCTTGACGTACAACAGTTTGTTTGTTTTTTTTTTTCCAAGTGTCATGAATCAGTGCCACAGTTGAGGCATCTGCTGGGCTGTTAATATATATTCCTCACAGGCCAGGTCTCCAAGCTCAGAAGAGAACTGAGGCAAAGAGAAGTCTAGATTAGGAAAGGAGAGGTGAGGGCTGCCTTTCTGTAGAGCCTATACTGCCCAGAGTGTCATCTCCTAAATCTTGAGATGGGCAGAGATATATGTCAGGCTGAGACATCTAGTTTTCCCAATCCATCCCTCTGTTGATATATTCTTTAAGAATGAATATTTTAAAAATATATTTGATGACGGGTCATTTAGAGAGATGCCTCTTGAAAGTCTGTCATTTTGAGATCCTTTATTGTTGTCCCTGCTATTCTTCATTAGCATCCTAGAATATTTGGAGAGTTTCAGCCTCTCCCAGGCCAATATTATGGTTCT
>NW_011473628.1:0-542 GCF_000754665.1 Bison bison bison
ACCCATTCCAGTCCATTTTAGTTCACTGAATCCTAGAATGTCAACATTCACGCTTGCCATCTCTTGTTTGACCACTTCCAATTTGCCTTGATTCATGGACCTGACATTCCAGGTTCCTATGCAATATTGCTCTTTACAGCATTGGACCTTGCTTCTATCACCAGTCATATCCACAACTGGGTATTGTTTTTGCTTTGGCTCCATCCCTTCATTCTTTCTGGAGTTATTTCTCCACTGATCTCCAGTAGCCTATTGGGCACCTACTGACCTGGGGAGTTCCTCTTTCAGTATCCTTTCATTTTCCTTTTCATATTGTTCATGGGGTTCTCAAGGCAAGAATACTGAAGTGGTTTGCCATTCCCTTCTCCAGTGGGCCACATTCTGTCAGATCTCTCCACCATGACCCGCCCATCCTGGGTTGCCCCACGGTCATGGCTTAGTTTCATTGAGTTAGACAAGGCTGTGGTCCTAGTGTGATTAGATTGACTAGTTTTCTGTGAGTATGGTTTCAGTGTGTCTGCCCTCTGATGCCCTCTTGCAAC
>NW_011473629.1:0-1051 GCF_000754665.1 Bison bison bison
GGATTTAGAGTGCCATCCTGGGAGAGGACTGTTGTTGGTTATGTGGAGATGGCCTGAAGGAGAAAGGGTGACAGAGAATGAGATGGCTGGATTGCATCACCAATGCAATGGACACGAACTTGGGCAAACTTCAGGAAATGGTGAGGGACAGGGAGGTCTGGCACACTGTGGTCCATGGGGTTGCAGATACAACTGGGCAATTGAACAACAACAATTTCTTGAGATAAAGCTGTTCCAGGGAGAGTAGAAGAGGAAAACATTTGTGAGAACAATGGAAGCGCCAAGTTCTCCCCTAGAGACGGAGGAAGTGGGAAGAGTCTGGCCACCTGGATTAGTGCACTCCTGAAAGGTGTGCCTTCTGGCCACCTTGTAGAGTCCACTTCTCACACAGCCCTGATCTGTAGTCAGCAGGCACCAGCATGTGTCCTGAGGGCCTGACCTCCTACTGGGTACCAGGTTCTCGGTTGGTGTGAGATGCCCAGCCCTGTTGGTGGACGCTCAGGCTGACCACATGTCCCTCCACAGCCACAAGCCCAAGGGAGCTTCCTCCTTGACCACAGCAATGGACCTGAACTGGACTCAGCCTTGGGGTTGTCTATAGAAGGAAAGGTGGGAAAGGTCATGTCTGTCTTTCTTTTGTTTGTTTGTTTGTTTTTTTCTATTGTTGGCTAGCCAGTGCAGCTTGCAGGATCTTAGTTCCCCAACTATGTATAGAATCCATGCCCTCCGCAGTGAAAGTGCAGAGTCCTAACCACTCCAGGACTACCAGAGAGTTCCTAGTAGGTCATTTCTTGAGCCTGGCAGATGGCCCAGAAGTCTGACGTTGGCTGCTGAGAGGCAGCCTTCTATGGGTCAGGCTTGGGTGAAGTCACAAAACATCCCTCTCTCCCTGATCTCTGGGAGCCCTGTGACCATGGCCCATATCATAGAAACTTCTGGAGGTAGAGAGAACTGAAGGACGACATACCCCCTCCCACTCATATTCCTTCCTGGCTACAGACCCAAAGGCCTTCCAATAAATTCATCTGCTCTCAACCCATCTACAGAAAGC
>NW_011473630.1:0-787 GCF_000754665.1 Bison bison bison
ATCTCTCCTTGCTATTCTTTGGGACTCTGCATTCAAATGGGTATTGTTTTCATTTTCTCGTTTTTGTTTAGCGTCTTTGGTCTTTTCAGATCTTTTTAAGGCCTCATCACTTTGTTATTTTGCATTTCTTTTATATGGGAATGGTCTTTATCCCTGATTACTGTACAGTGTCACACCTCCACCCATAGGTCTTCAGGCACTCTGTCTATCAGATAGAATCCCCTGAATCTATTTATCACTTCCACTGTATAATCATAAGCGTTTTGATTTTGCACTTGTAAAATATGCTAATCCCCTATTTCATGCAGAGAAATCTTCACCCAGACATTTTTCAAAGAAATACAGAGAACCCTTTCTGTTATCCAGGAAATACATGAAATATAGCTGTACCTATTTGATGTTTTAGCTCAGATATCAATTTCTGATTCATTGAAAATTCTCTATTTCATGTGTACAGTTCAGTTCAGTTTAGTTCAGTCACTCAGTCATGTCTGACTCCTTGTGACCCCATGAATTGCAGTATGCCAGGCCTCCCTATCCATCATCATCTCCCGGAGTTCATTCTAACTCACTTCCATCAAGTCAGTGATGCCGTCCAACTGTCTCATCCTCTGTCATCCCCTTTTCCTTCTATCCCCAATCTCTCCCATCATCAGAGTCTTTTCCAATGAGTCAACTCTTCCCATGAGGTGGCCAAAGTACTAGAGTTTCAGCTGTAGCATCAGTCCTTCCAAAGAAATCCCAGGGCTGATCTCCTTCAAAGGCACTGGTTGGATCCCCTTGCAGT
>NW_011473630.1:4070-5042 GCF_000754665.1 Bison bison bison
CCATGGGGTTGCAGATACAACTGGGCAAATGAACAACAACAATTTCTTGAGATAAAGCTGTTCCAGGGAGAGTAGAAGAGGAAAACGTTTGTGAGAACAATGGAAGCGCCAAGTTCTCCCCTAGAGACGGAGGAAGTGGGAAGAGTCTGGCCACCTGGATTAGTGCTCTCCTGAAAGGTGTGCCTTCTGGCCACCTTGTAGAGTCCACTTCTCACACAGCCCTGATCTGTAGTCAGCAGGCACCAGCATGTGTCCTGAGGGCCTGGCCTCCTACTGGGTACCAGGTTCTCGGTTGGTGTGAGATGCCCAGCCCTGTTGGTGGACACTCAGGCTGACCACATGTCACTCCACAGCCACAAGCCCAAGGGAGCTTCCTCCTTGACCACAGCAATGGACCTGAACTGGACTCAGCCTTGGGGTTGTCTATGGAAGGAAAGGTGGGAAAGGTCATGTCTGTCTTTCTTTTGTTTGTTTGTTTGTTTTTTTCTATTGTCGGCCAGCCAGTGCAGCTTGCAGGATCTTAGTTCCCCAACTATGTATAGAATCCATGCCCTCAGCAGTGAAAGTGCAGAGTCCTAACCACTCCAGGACTACCAGAGAGTTCCTAGTAGGTCATTTCTTGAGCCTGGCAGATGGCCCAGAAGTCTGACGTTGGCTGCTGAGAGGCAGCCTTCTATGGGTCAGGCTTGGGTGAAGTCACAAAACATCCCTCTCTCCCTGATCTCTGGGAGCCCTATGACCATGGCCCACATCATAGAAACTTCTGGAGGTAGAGAGAACTGAAGGATGACATACCCCCTCCCCACTCATATTCCTTTCCTGGCTACAGACCCAAAGGCCTTCCAATAAATTCATCTGCTCTCAACCCATCTACAGAAAGCATGCTGTCCTCCTTCCTGGAAACCTTCCCTGAAGAAAAGGTTGAAATCATGTCCTCTGCTTCTTCCTAACATAACATGTGAAGGCTTTTCT
>NW_011473630.1:9021-10144 GCF_000754665.1 Bison bison bison
AGAGAGGGAAGTGGGGACTCTCACCACCCTGAGAACTGGAAACAGCCCCTGGGTGGGGCCCTGCAGCCGCACCCACATTCTTTCCTCTCTTTAACAATTTGGTAGAAAGGTTTCTAGTTGAAAGATCCCATGGGGAAAAACTGGTTCAGAAACCTGATTGGAGCCCCATTTGGATACTATGGATTGGATTAGAATGGGCTTTCAAAGGCTTGGAATCTCCTGATCCAGCCTCACTGAGAAAAGGCTTTTGGAGAGCCAGGTAGGAGTTTCACAGACACTGGACACAGGAAGCGGTGCTGGTATTTCCAGAGAAATCTTTCTGGGGCGTGGAGACAGATACTCCAGCTTCATCCTCCAGTGGGACTCAGAATAGGAAGTGTTTAGCTGCACTGAGTCAACTGGACTTCAGGAGCTGGTGAGCCATGGGGTTTGGAATGCTTCATTTTGTTCTCTACAGCCATGAGTGTGCAAAATTGCTCTGTAAAGGCCTAGAGAGTAAACGGGCATTAAGCGCCAATGCAGTCTCTGCCATTAGCAGAGTGAAATAGCCTCAGGTACCCACTCCAGTGTTCTTGCCTGGAGAATCCCAGGGACAGGGGAACCTGGTGGGCTGCTGTCTATGGGGCCACACCGAGTCGGACACGACTGAAGTGACTTAGCAGCAGCAGCAGCAGCAAATGATCACGGCTGTGTTCCAATAAAACTTTATTTGTGACACTGAAATTTAGATATCATATAATTTTCACATATCACAAAATATTCCTTTGTTTGCCCCCAAATTAAAAAAATGTAAAAATATTAAATATATTTTTAAAAGTTAAAAAAAAACTAAAACCTAAAAATCATTCTTAGCTTGCTGGTTGGGAGAAAAAGCAAACAGGAAGGAAGCCAATTTGTAAATTCGTGTTTAAACCATTTGCCTATATAATGCAGCTAGCATCCCATTAGTGACTTGTGACATGAATTTAGTAGGCTGGATTCTGCTTATGAAAAACAGAAATTTCCATTAAATCTAAGATGACATCAGCTGTAAAATACAGCATTATTCCTTTTCTTTTTTTTTTCTGCCACACCCAGTGGCATGTGGGATCATAGGTCTCTGACAGGGATTGAAGCCATGACC
>NW_011473631.1:0-757 GCF_000754665.1 Bison bison bison
TTGGAAGGACTGATGCTGAAGCTGAAACTCCAATATTTTGGCCACCTGATGCAAAGAACCAACTCATTGAAAAAGACCTTAATGCTGGGAAAGATTGAAGGCAGGAGGAGAAGGAGACAACAGAGGATGAGATGGTTGGATGGCATTACTGATGTGATGGACATGAGTTTGAATAGGCTCTGGGAGTTGGTGATTGACAAGGAAGCCTGGCGTGCTGCAGTCCATGGGGTCGCAGAGTCAGACACAACTGAGCGACTGAACTGAACTGAACTCTGCATATAAATTAAATAAGCAGGGTGATGATATACAGCCTTGATGTACTCCTTTCCTGATTTGGAACCAGTCTGATGTTCAGGGTCCAGTTCTGACTGTTGCTTCTTGACCTGCATACAGATTTCTCAGGAGGCAGGTAGGGTGGTCTGGTATTTCTTCCCCTAGAGGCCAATATTTCACTTAGGAGGCAAAGCCATGGCCAGTAATGTCTGCAGATTTCCACTAGTTTAACAGAAGGAGACCATGTATTATAAATGATTTCACAAGGGAAGAAAAAAGTCAGTTTTTTGAGGGACGCCTGAAATATAATAATCCCATATTTTCATATGTTGATACTTTGAAACAATATGCTGGATCACGTCTGCTGCTGCTGCTAAGTCGCTTCAGTCGTATCCGACTCTGTGCGACCCCACATGTCTCAGTTCAGTTCAGTTCAGTCGCTCAGTCGTGTCTGACTCTTTGCGACCCCATGAATCACAGCACG
>NW_011473631.1:4615-5187 GCF_000754665.1 Bison bison bison
TGAAAGAAAAAAGAGTAGGGTTTAAATCACTGGTCTTATTGTAAGTTATACCCTATCCTACGTCAGTTAACAGAAGGAGGCAGGACAGCCAGGGGAGCTTGGTGGTGGTGTCAATCGCACATATTTGGTTCAATCATAGTTTTGTTTTTAATATTACATACTAAAGTAATTAAGACAACAATAATGTTTAATTTATACAGCACTTTATCGGCTATAAAGAGCTGGAAGATTCTCACTTGACTCTGAAAATAACTGTGAGGAGTCAACGAGGGAGGTAATACTATGGGTTAGTTTCAAGATAAGAACAATGTGACTCAAGGAAGTGAAATGACTTGCCCAAGGTCACTATGTTGTAAACTAGCTCTGGCCTCCTGACTTCTGGTACAAGGCTCTTTTCACTGTATCTTTGTATTTTATGTTTTCTGTGTTGTTTATGCATGCTCAGTCACTCAGTCATATCTGACTCTGCAACAGTATGGACTGTAGCCCACCAGGCTCCTCTGTCCATGGGATTTCCCAGGCAAGAATACTGGAACAGATTGCCCTCTCTTCTTCCTGAGGATCTTCCCCAC
>NW_011473632.1:0-514 GCF_000754665.1 Bison bison bison
AAACTATATAAACATTATATAATTTCATTAAATGAAATATCCAGAAAAGGCTCATTTTAGATAGATCAGTGGTAGCCTGGGGCTGAGGACAGAATGGGACTGAATATAGACAGGCCTGAAGAATTTTTGGCAATAGTGAAATGTCCTAAAAGTGGATTGTGGTAACGGCTGCACACTGTACACAAATTTAATGAAAATAAGTGAACTGTGCACATACAGTGAATAATTTTTTGGTATGATATTATATCTCAATAACACTTAGAAAGAACTAAATTGAAAAATGTTTAACTAAAAAAAAATCACCTACAACAACAAAAAATTCACTTAACATCTCAATAGCAGAATGGAAACAGGGAAAAACAGTCACTGAATTCGAAGACAGAAATTACCCAATCTGAATAACAGAACAACAACAAAAAAAGGCTGAAACAAAACAGACTCAGGCCCGTTGGGCAATATAAAAAAGTCTGGTATACAAGTCTTCAGATACCAGAATGAGAAAAACAGTATACTG
>NW_011473634.1:0-615 GCF_000754665.1 Bison bison bison
GTTCACTTAAAATAAATTGTGTAAGTTACTCAAAAGACTCTCATCCCTGCCATTTTAAGCGCCTTTTCCGATTAACCAGTGATTACAGGTTCGCTGACCTGGAGAGAGAACGTCTGACAGGCTTCGTTCTGGGATACTGGCGCTCCGTCGGAAAAGCTGCGCGGTAGCTATTTTTGTGTGTATGTGGTAAAATACACATAACAAAAATGCTGCCATATTAGTAATTTTAAAGCGTGCCATTCGGTGGCGTTAAGTACACGCGCGATATTGGGTCCCCAGTACCACTGTCTAGTTCCAGGACTTTTTCATCTCCCAAACCTTCTATCAGTCGCTCCTCCGGCCCCGCTTCCCGGCTGCTTTGGGTAGATCGACACGATATGAATGGAATCATGGAACAATTTCTCTTTTGTATCTTGCTTGTCTCAAGGCATTTTTGTATTTAAAAAATAAATGTAACTAGAAATTTCTCAGGCATGGACGCGCCTGTGGCGCTAAGAACACTGCGCCCCCTGAGAAGCGCGAGTCTCCAGGGCCTGGGAGGCGCTCGGAAGACCGCGCGGCTCCTTGCAGCCTCAGGGGCCGCCCAAAGACCCTCGGAGTTCTGGCCAGGGGCTC
>NW_011473635.1:0-582 GCF_000754665.1 Bison bison bison
AGTTCAGTTAAGTTCAATCACTCAGTCGTGTCCAACTCTTTGTGATGCTATGGACAGCAGCACAGCAGGCCTCCCTGTCCATCACGAACTCCCAGAGTTTACTCAAACCCATGTCCATTGAGTCAATGATGCCATCCAACCATCTCATCCTCTGTCTTCCCCTTCTCCCCCTGCCTTCAATCTTCCTCAGCATCAGGGTCTTTTCCAATGGGTCAGTTATTTGTATCAGGTGGCCAAAGTATTGGAGTTTCAGCTTCAGCATCAGTCCTTCCAGTGAATATTCAAGACTGATTTCCTTTAGGATTGACTTGTTGAATCTACTTGTAGTCCAAGGGGCTCTCAAGAGTTTTCTACACCACCACAGTTCAAAAGCATCAATTCTTTGGCACTCAGCTTTCTTTATAGTCCAACTCTCACATCCATACATGACTACTGGAAAAACCAAAACTTTGACTAGAAGGACCTTTGTTGGCAAAGTAATGTCTCTGCTTTTTAATATTGCTGTCTAGGTTGATCATAACGTTTTCTTTTTTTTATTTATTTAATTTAATTTTTAAACTTTACTAATATTGTATTAGTTTT
>NW_011473636.1:0-641 GCF_000754665.1 Bison bison bison
GATTTTACTCATTGAATTATAGTTGGATGTTATATATGAAATCTTTAGTCAAGTCAACTTGCCAAATGTGAATCAGGTTATAATTACTCATTGTACAACATCCTTTTTATATATTACAACAGCTGATTGTTTCTATCATTTGTTTATGAATGGACAATATATTCAAAGTTTATGAAAACCAAATTGAGAGCTACATGATGCCAACAACCTGCTGAAATATGGAAATCATTCAAGCACACTTTTCATTTGGTCTTCAAGACTATAATTTTGGAAGCAAACTATGGAAACAAAATTATTTCTTCATTGGACATAAACCAGAGCTACCTAATACAATCATGTCTTAAGAAGCCATCAGGAAAAAAATAAGTACATCTGGCTATGGGAAATGCTATTGAATCAGTTAAAGCAAGAGTCATGCTGTCTTTTGAGGACTTTTTTTTACTTACCAAAAGGTTATATAATTTTGTTGACCAATAAACATTATTGATTGTCAGATACTGAACTCAAACTATATGCAAGTTATGATCTTTTTCTAAAATCTGCTTGGACGTAAAATATATGAAAAGAAGAGCAATACTAATACAAAGTAAAATATGCTATTAATAATAATATATCTAGGAAAACAAGGGAAGAGGAAATTC
>NW_011473636.1:4478-5180 GCF_000754665.1 Bison bison bison
ATTGGCATATAATTGTTGATAGTAGTCTCTTATGATCCTTTGTATCTCTGTGTTGTCTGTTGTGATCTCTCCATTTTCATTTCTAATTTTATTGATTTGATTTTTCTCTCTTTGTTTCTTGATGAGTCTGGCTAATGGTTTGTCAATTTTATTTATCCTTTCAAAGAACCCGCTTTTGGCTTTGTTGCTTTTTGCTATGGTCTCTTTTGTTTCTTTTGCATTTATTTCTGCCCTAATTGTTAAGATTTCTTTCCTTCTACTAACCCTGGGGTTCTTCATTTCTTCCTTTTCTAGTTGCTTTAGGTGTAGGGTTAGGTTATTTATTTGACTTTTTTCTTGTTTCTTGAGGTATGCCTGTATTGCTATGAACTTTCCCCTTAGGACTGCTTTTAAAGTGTCCCACAGGTTTTGAGTTGTTGTGTTTTCATTTTCCTTAGTTTCTATGCAAATTTTGATTTCTTTTTTAATTTCTTCTGTGATTTGTTGGTTATTCAGCAGGGTGTTATTCAGCCTCCATATGTTGGAATTTTTAATAGTTTTTCTCCTGTAATTGAGATCTAATCTTACTGCATTGTGGTCAGAAAAGATGCTTGGAATGATTTCTATTTTTTTGAATTTACCAAGGCTAGCTTTATGGCCCAGGATGCGATCTATCCTGGAGAAGGTTCCATGTGCGCTTGAGAAAAAGGTGAAAGTCATTGT
>NW_011473636.1:5280-5560 GCF_000754665.1 Bison bison bison
GAGGTGGGTCTCTTGTAGACAACATATATAGGAGTCTTGTTTCCCAAAGTCATCCCAAAACCACAGACATCCTATAACTCATTACTGGACATTTCATTGCACTCCAGAGAGAAGAAATACAGCTCCACCCACCAGAACACCCACACAAGCTTCCCTAACCAAGAAACCTTGTCAAGCCACCTGTACAATCCCACACAGAATGAGGAAACGCCACAATAAAGAGAACTCCACAAACTGCCAGAATACAGAAAGGACACCCCAAACTCAGCAATTTAAACAA
>NW_011473637.1:0-940 GCF_000754665.1 Bison bison bison
AATGGCATTGAAACATGTAAAATATCATGTAAGAAACAAGTTGCCAGTCCAGGTTTGATGCACGATACTGGATGCTTGGGGCTAGTGCACTGGGACGACCCAGAGGGATGGTATGGGGAGGGAGGAGGGAGGAGGGTTCAGGATGGGGAACACATGTATACCTGTGGCGGATTCATTTTGATATTTGGCAAAACTAATACAATTATGTAAAGTTTAAAAATAAAATAAAATTAGAAAAAAAAAAAGCTATTCTTCATTTTTCTTAAAGGGTAGCATATGTTTGTATCTGAGTAGTTGTAGCCTATTTCCTGCATATAGGATTTGGAACCCTTGTGACATTCCTTTGTTTCATCTCTCTGTTGCACAGGGACGCCTTGGCTTTCTCTCCACATGCTTTCATAACAGTGAATCTCCTAATTTTAGCACCTTTTCCAGTCTGGAGAGGTAAGAATACCTCCAATTTTGTACTTCACCACTAGGCCTGTTGATCCATTTTGAGTTATTTGGTTATCACTGTAGTACTTATTTCTCAAGTCATAATAAATACAAAAAAAAAGGCTAAGTCATTCTCTGTAAAATTCACAAATGAAACTATTGAACATCAAATCATATACAATTCAAAACTATAAACTCGATAAATTACAAATGTCAAGCAATTATCATGAAATGATTTAACACAATTACATATGTCTTACTTTCTTCCTGCAAACAAATTTATTACAGCAATCTCAATATTTATCTAGAACTGTGTCTCATTCTACAGAAAAGCCCACTGAGTTAGACTCTATTTTTTGTGACTTGGTAGGCCTTAAATCTTGTGGAATAATTTTTCAATTTGAGAACAAATTCTCCAGCAGCAACTGGTATTGACACAGCTGTATATAAACTGAGAGTCAGATAAGGATTTGGAACCGTGTGGAGTATATTAAGCTGCATGATG
>NW_011473638.1:0-530 GCF_000754665.1 Bison bison bison
GTTTTCAGGATTATTCTAAGGAGAGCACAACCTAGATCCCTCAGGTGCACAGTTCACAGTAGGGTCTGTTCTCCTATAAGAATCTAATGCCACTGCTGATGTGACAGGAGGTAGCACCCATGTGACAATATGAACAATCGGGAGCGAGTGTCAATACAGGTGAAGGTTTATGTGCCCACAACTCACTTGTTGCTGTGTGGAGCCATTCCCAACAGGGTGTTGGGGAGACCTGCTCTGATTGTTTTCTTCTATAGTATGTTTCCTTATTTGAAGGTTTAATGGTATTCTCTTCAGCTTTATATATCTGGGGGTTTTGCTCCAGAAATCGTTTGTTTTATTCATCATGATCTTCTCTTTTACTTGCATACCTTTCTTCATGTAAACTTAGGAATAAAGGGCTCATTTGATTTGCCTGGCTAATTAGCATGGATCCTCTCTAGAGCTAGGATGCCTATTTCATGTACAGTCTCAATTGTATTGGAGGGCAGAGTGTGTCAGTTATTCAGTGACCTTCTCCTTTGGGGAATGCA
>NW_011473639.1:0-914 GCF_000754665.1 Bison bison bison
CCCGGAGTTCACCCAGACTCACGTCCATCGAGTCAGTGATGCCATCCAGCCATCTCATCCTCTGTCCTCTCCTTCTCCTCCTGCCCCCAATCCCTCCCAGCATCAGAGTCTTTTCCAGTGAGTCAACTCTTCGAAATTCCCATAGGTTGGCATAATTTTGGAAACAATCCAATCTGTATATATAATTCTTGCAGTGTGCGTTGAAATGCATGGAGATGCTTTTAAAGGATGTTTTTAAGAGTTGAATTTGCACATGGTTATGAAATATGTGGAATTTCATGTATGGAACCCATTCTTTGAAACTAGTGTCTCTGAATACATGCAAGTTTGTAACTTGTAACTAACCCTGGCTGGTGGTTAACATAGGGTACAGCTCAGACATAGAATATTTTCATCACTGCAGAGACAGTTCCACTAAAATGTAGAAGGAGAGCAGATTTCTAAAAGTTTCTAAAAGGCAAATCACTCATAATTTTCAATATTGTGACATCTTTTCTAAAGGGAATATACTTTATAATGCATTTTTCAAACTCCGCTCTCTAGCGATGTTTTAAGAATTACGACCGTTTATAAACCACACTGGAGCACAATTGAAATTGCAGCGAGATTTCCTTTATCCAAGAGAGGGTACCTTTGATTTCCCCCCGCCCCCTACAGTCAGTTTTCAAATATACATCTTCTGTATCTAGAGAGTTCATTTGAATCCAGCAAAAAAAAAAAAAAAGAAATGGTTCAAAAGATGACCTTTTTGTGCAAGCTAACTTAAATGTGCTGGCATTATCATATCTTATGTTTTATTATTTCTGTGTCTGTCAGCTCAATGCAGAGTGAAAAATGCTGGCTATCTTTTTTTCTCCGCCTTAAACTCAATAAAATCTTATTAAGTGGACCCTTGAAGGCATTCATTAAATCTC
>NW_011473640.1:0-541 GCF_000754665.1 Bison bison bison
GTCCAGCCCTTCTTCCAGCGGTCTGCACGCCCAACGTACACCTGCAACACGGCTCACGGCCCCCCACTCTGCCCCCTGGAGCTGCCAGGCCCCCTCCTGCACAGGCCTCTTTTCTCCCTGCGAGCACCACTTCCTGCTACTTTGGCGATTGGAACCAGACACTGCTCACATCACTTAACATTTGTAGGTGTTGAAAATGTTTTAGAAGCTCATAATTGCGTGTGTCTCATTCCGATTAGCAGGTAGGTCACTTGCAAACCACGTGTTCCTCTTGATTTTTGCTTGGAAGCGTCATTTAGGCCCCCTGAGGAGCAGGCTCCCCACTCTCCTCTGGGACACTCTCTGTGATTCTTGCTGACCCTGGCTGGTGAGACCAGAAATCAGGTCTGACTGTGAGCCCCCGGGTGACCTTCGTGTCCTTCTGTGTGGTTCTTTCCCGGCAGGGGATGGTTCTCGCCTGTGCCTCTGTGGACCCAGGGGGCCTCATGGTACCCAAGGGGAGCAAGGAAGTATTTCAGGCAGTTTTACACCACTTTGTAGC
>NW_011473641.1:0-734 GCF_000754665.1 Bison bison bison
AAATTCTTTCTTCAAAGAAGACAAGGACCAAGATCCTTTCCCCCTATCAAAATCACTATTACCAAGACCCAACCCTGCTGCATGGACAGGGAACACGTTCTCAGGTTCCAAAACCTGAGAACCAAAGTACCAAAATCACATAATATGTTTTATGCTACTGTCTGTGAGAAAGAGGGAAAGAAAACACCTTTTTTTCAAAATTATGAGGCCAAAATGGTCATAACATGGAACAAGGACTCAACCAATTGAAATCCATTACGGAAGTGAGGGGAGAAGTCACGGAAATAGAAATTGTCACAATTCTGATTTCAGGGGTATTTTTAAGTCTCCTTAGAAACAGCCTTCCTATGGGAATATTCATAGTTAGGACTGATTATTTCACAAATGTCTTCAATCTAATTCAGAAAAAAAAAAAACTGCTGTCACTAACACTAGTAAAGAAAAAAAATCTTTTGGCAAGTAAAAGATGTTCAGTTCTTTTTTCAGCTTCCAAAATTACGGATTTTGTAGTGTTCCACCTGCCATTCATTTAAAAAATAATTAGTTAAGAATGAAAACTATTTTTTCCCTTCGAAGAAGCTCCAACATAATCTGGAAGACTTCCTATGTTTATGATGTGGTTCCACAGAGTTGAATGTCTTCATTTTTAAGAGCAGGAAGTTGTATCAATTAAAATTATGGAACGAGCAAAAGAATTTGATGCTAGCTCTATTAGACACATAACTTGGAACAAC
>NW_011473642.1:0-820 GCF_000754665.1 Bison bison bison
ACATGGCTTTCTCTCTGCAGCTGTGAGGACTTTCCTGGTGTGAACCCAGTGCAGGCCAGATGGTGTCTGTTACCTGGCTGTGCCAGAAAGGTTTCTACTCTCTCTTTCTACATAATGTTACTACTTTTCTTTGTGGTGATTAATTTATCAACATTCAGGTGAGGTCAGTTGCTCATCTGAAAGGGGAGGGGAAAGTGTTTAACAGAAATGTACACTATTTAAAATGTTCTCAAAGAGCCTTCTAACTTTTAGTCTCAATAGATAACTCTGGTTCCTCTGCTTTGTTAGTGGTACAAGTTTCAGTCAGAAGCTGGCATCATAGAACGTGTATTTCACTGACCCACATTCAAATTGCACATTTCCTTGTTGATGGGAAACCAGTGTGTGTGGCCTTTTCCCAGCACATTAACATTCATACTGTTTTGGTTTATACCTGTAATGGGTTCAGTTCAGTTTAGTCGCTCAGTCGTGTCTGACTCTTTGCAACCACATGAATCACATTACGCCAGTCCTCCCTGTCCATCACCAACTCCCGGAGTTCACCCAAACTCATGTCCATCGAGTCGGTGATGCCATCCAGCCATCTCATCCTCTGTCATCCCCTTCTCCTCCCGCCTTCAATCTTTACCAGCATCACGGTCTTTTCCAATGAGTCAGTTCTTTGCATCAGGTGGCCAAAGTATTGGAGCTTCAGCATCAGTCCTTCCAATGAATATTCAGGACTGATTTCCTTTAGGGTGGACTGGTTGGATCTCCTTGCAGTCCAGTGGGACTCTCAAGAGTCTTTTCCAATACCACAGTTTAAAAGCATCAATTCTTT
>NW_011473643.1:0-1005 GCF_000754665.1 Bison bison bison
AAATAGCAACCCACTACAGTACTCTTGCCTGGAAGATCCCCTGGACTGAGGAGTCTGATAGTCTGTCCTACCATGGCAGGCAGTCCATGGGGTCACAAGAGTTGGACATGATGGATCGACTTCACTTTGCCATCCTGATAAAACTAGTGTTTGCTTAGAATAGGAAAGCAGTATAAAAAAAGAAAGATATCCCATTTCAAAGGCCTTGCCTTCAAGTGCCCAATATCACCAATTTCTGTGTCACTCACATAAATCAGAGGCAAGCATGAGGTTGAATCAGATAACTTATTTGGAAGACGTTGTAGTATATTACCATTCCTAACTGAAAGAAAACATTCACTAAATACATGGCTCAGGATGGTATGTGACAAGGCAAGCCTAGGGATCAACACCTGGAATAGCACAGAGGAGCCAGGACACATCTGACCTATACTGAGTAGTGTCCCTTTCACTTTTTGAAGAGTATGCCAGTTCTTGAGCCTGCTATCAATTGGCAAATACCCTTTTAGAAAGCTCTGCCTTGTGACTGCTTCCTACGATGAAAATAGTCAGCAGAAGGACCCATGAAATAATTCACTGAGGCCTTCCCCACAGCCCATCCAGTGAAGAGACTCAGGATGACTGCAATGTGATTGGCAACCTGCACTAGCCTGTGGGGAAAGGAGAGAAGGGGCCACCATAACTGTTAAGTTTCACTACTCTTTTGACTAGCAAATGAGCCAGGCTTGGTCACCATCATGTCTCTGCTGAAAGAACACAGACTAGGGAAAGCTTTCTCTTACTATTATATGTTTCAGTTTCTTACCACATAAGGAATCCACAATGACACCCATCATCCAAGGATTTGAAGTAACTATGAAGAAAGCTGAGCGCCAAAGAATTGATGCTTTTAAACTGTGGTATTGGAAAAGACTCTTGAGAGTCCCTTGGACTGCAAGGAGATCCAACGTCCACCCTAAAGGAATCAGTCCTGAATATTCATTGGAAGGACTGATGCTGAAGCTC
>NW_011473644.1:0-1003 GCF_000754665.1 Bison bison bison
ATGTCTTCTCTATATAGTATTTGGTACTTTTTCACTACTCAGAGGTGATAACTCATTAGCATAGTTTGATTATCTATGTAATACACTGGGCTTCTCAGGTGGCACTGTTGTTAAGAACCTTTCAGCAAAGGCAGGAGTCAAAGGAGATGTGATTTGGGAAGATCCCCTGGAGGAGGAAATGGCAACTCACTCCAGAATTCTTGCCTGGAAAATTCCAAGGACAGAGGAACTTGTTGGGCTATGGTCTCCAGGATCACAAAAAGGTGAAGCTAAAAGAGTTCTTAGTAATTCACTACAATGAGTGTATTTCGTGTGCTTTTAAGTGAATACTGAGAACTGTATTTACCTGTTGGTATTTTCTTCCAGATATGGTGTGCTATTTGACATTTTTCATCCACACAAAAGAGTTAGAAATTTTTGTTTTTTGTTTTCATTTCTGTACTTATGTATTTATTTATTTTATTCTGATTATTTTTTACTTTACACTATTGTAGTGGTTCGCCATACATCAACATGCATCCGCCACAGGTGTACCCATTTTCCCCATCCTGAACCCCCTCCTACCTCCTTAGCCATACCATCCTTCTGGGTCATCCCAGTGCACCAGCCCCAAGCTTCTCGTATCCTGAATGGAACCTGGACTTGCGATTCATTTCTAATATATTATACATGTTTTAATGCCATTCTCGCAAATCATCCCCCACTCCCTCTCCCACAGGGTCCAAAAGACTGTTCCATACATCTGTGTCTGTTTAGCTATCTCGCGTACAGGGTTGTCATTACCATCTTTCTAAATTCCATATATATGTGTTAGTATACTGTATTGGTGTTTTTCTTTCTGGCTTACTTCATTCTGCATAATAGGCTCAAGTTTCATTCACCTCATTAGAACTGCTACAAATGCATTTTTTTTTAATGGCTGAGTAATACTCCACTGTGTATATATGCCACAGCTTTCTTATCCATTCATCTGCTGATGGACATCTATGTTGCTTCCATGTCC
>NW_011473645.1:0-521 GCF_000754665.1 Bison bison bison
GGAAGTGTTCAGTTGTGGGTTGAAGGAACCCGCTAGGAGAGAGAAGTTCGCCAAGGAAATGACTACATAAACAACTTTCCAGGGGGCCTATTTAAAATGCTCAGGGGAATAAATTGTTTTAAAGCGTTTAAAAAACACCATTTACATACAATTAATATGTTGATTGCACAGCATTCTTATTAATTCATTATAGCAAGGATTTCCACATAGCAAAACAGCTTTCCAGTACTCAGTTTGTGATATAGCATGGGCTGGGAAATTATATATATAATCGCTATATATAACAGCTATATATAATTACACACATGCACACATATAAATGTCTAAATATGTAGAGTCTATAGTAACTCAAATCTCATTTCTCAGCATCCATACCCTACCTTACCCAAACATACCTTCTGCCACACAGGGTGGAACGAAGGAGATTTTCTTGTACATCCTTACAAGCCCAGAGCTCTTGTTTGTTATCATAGTAAAGGGCCATGTGAAGCATCTGAAAGATTCACTGTGTGAGAAATGTA
>NW_011473646.1:0-758 GCF_000754665.1 Bison bison bison
AGTGGCCACAGGACTGGAAAAGGTCAGTTTTCATTCCAATCCCAAAGAAGGGCAATGCCAAAGAATGTTCAAATTACTGCACAATTGCACTCTTCACATGCTAGCAAGGTAATGCTCAAAATCCTACAAGCTAGGCTTCAACAGTACATGAGCCAAGAAATTCCAGATGTACAAGCTGGATTTAGAAAAGGCAGAGGAATCAGAGATCAAATTGTCAACATCCACTGGATCATAGAAAATGCAAGAGAATTTAAGAAAAACATCTACTTCTGCTTCATTGACTATACTAAAGCCTTTGACTGTGTGGATCACAACAAACTGTGGAAAACTCTTAAGGAGATGGGAATACCAGACCACCTTACCTGTTTCCTGAGAAATCTGTATGAAAATCAAGAAGAAATGTTAGAACCAGACATGTAACAATGGATTTCAAACCAGACATGGAACAATGGTTCCAAATTGGGAAAGGAGTATGTCAAGGCTGTACATTGTCACCCTGCTTATGTAACTTATATGCAAGTACACCATGTGAAATATTGGGCTGGATGAAGCACAAGCTGGAATCAAGATTACCCAGAGAAACATCAGTAACCTCAGATATGTAGATGACACTACCCTTATGGCAGAAAGTTAAGAGGAACTAAAGAACCTCTTCATGAAGGTGAAAGACGAGAGTGAAAAAGCTGGCTTAAAACTCAACATTCAAAAAATGGAGATCATGGTATCTGATCCCATCACTTTATGGCAAATAGATGGGG
>NW_011473647.1:0-698 GCF_000754665.1 Bison bison bison
TGGTTGAGGTTTAAGCCCAAATATGTTATATTAAATAATTTATATATGAGCATGCTGCTGCTGCTAAGTCGCTTCAGTCATGTCCGACTCTGTGTGACCCCATAGACGGCAGCCCACCAAGCCCCGCCATCCCTGGGATTCTCCAGGCAATGATCCATCTCAGGATCATTAAACTTAATCACATCTACAAAGATAGATCTTCTTTCCAAATAAGACAATATTCATAGGTTCTAACTATTAGGGCATGGACATGGTGGTGGCCACATTCAGTCCAGTACAGTGAATAAAGGGATGGAAGGCATGCAGTAAGGAACAAGACAGAGAGAAGGTGCTAGAAGGGGCTGTCATGTTGTGTTTGTCTCAGGCACCATCATAAACATTTTTTGAGTAATTACCGTATACCAAGCTCCATGCTAGGCCCTTTATGTATATTATCTCATTAAAGTGGCCCAACCCTCTGGTTGTTACTATTGTTATCCCCATTTGCCAATAAGGAAGCTGTGGTACAGAGAAGTCAAGCAACTGGCCCACACTCACAGAACCAAGAAGTGGTGGTGCCTGCTTACTAGCTGTGTGACTTTGAATACAGTATCCCTAACCACATCCATCAGCTTCTCCCTCAAACAGGCTTGTGAACTGGAATTCATGGTGTTGCAGTTGTTTGAGAAGCATCTTGATATGACTGCTGGGAGCCAGGC
>NW_011473648.1:0-843 GCF_000754665.1 Bison bison bison
AAAAAACAAAATCAGGATCCCTTTTAAAAAAATTATAGCTTTGATTTCTTTAACTCTAGATGTATATAATGAACTTGAAATAGTCCATCTTTAAAGCATACAGTCAAAGCCTTCTTTCCTTTTAACGGAGCATCTTCGCCCCAGAATATAGCAGTAGACAGAATATCCTACCCTGTGAGTTACTGAGATTCATTTTCCCATATGTCTTAATCTATTCCAGGTGCTATAACAGAACACTGGTGGGGGTGGGGGCTTATAAACAGCAGAAAATTTATTTCCTTTAGTTCTAGAGGCTGGAAAGTCCAAGATCAAGGTGCTAGCAGACTCGGTGTCTGCTGGGAACCTGCTTTCTGGCTCAGAGACTCTCCATGTGTCTTCACATGACAAAAGGGCTAAAGGTCACTCTGTAGTCTCTTTAATAAAGGACACTAAACCCATTCATGAGGGCTTCCCTGGTGGCCCAGTGGTAAAGAATCCGCCTGCAAATCAGCAAACTCTGGTTCACTCTCTGGGTCAGGAAGATCCCCTGGAGTAGGAAGTGGCAACCCAGTCTAGTATTCTTGCCTGGGAAATCCCATCAACAGAGAAGCCTGGCGGGCTACAATCCATCGGGTGGCAAAGAGTCAGACACAACTGAGTGACTGAGCATGGATGCTCGCAATCCCATATGTGAATGCTCTCCCTCATGACCTAATCCTCTCAAAGGCCCCACCTACCTCCCTGGGTCATTACCACAGGGTTAGGGTTTCAATTTCAGAATTAGGGGTGACATAGACATTCAATCCATCATAAAGCTCTGTATCTTACTGTTCTTGTTTGTCTGATTTAGTCACCACTTCTTTT
>NW_011473649.1:0-505 GCF_000754665.1 Bison bison bison
GGAAAGGAATGTCTCTGCTTTTGAATATGCTATCTAGTTTGGTCATAACTTTCCTTCCAAGGAGTAAGCGTCTTTTAATTTCATGGCTGCAGTCACCATCTGCAGTGATTTTGGAGCCCAGAAAAATAAACTCTGACACTGTTTCCCCATCTATTTCCCATGAAGTGATGGGACCAGATGCCATGATCTTCATTTTCTGAATGTTGAGCTTTAAGCCAACTTTTTCACTCTCCACTTTCACCTTCATCAAGAGGCTTTTTAGTTCCTCTTCACTTTCTGCCATAAGGGTGGTATCATCTGCATATCTGAGGTTATTGATATTTCTCCCAGCAATCTTAAAAAAAAAAGTGATTCACATCTTGGCACATGATTGAATCTTAGAGGACCAAGAATATTAAAAATAGACTTTAAAAATCTCTAAATAAAAATAAGGATGAGAATAGAATTCATTTCTCAATCGAATTCAATTGAAAATAGTCTCAGAATTCTGAGGAAAAAAAAAAAA
>NW_011473650.1:0-451 GCF_000754665.1 Bison bison bison
GATTCTGGTGCATGCTAAGCCCTGACTCTGGTCCTTATTTTGGCCTGACCCTGGTCCACTCCTATGCCTATCTGTCGTACTCACTTAGGACAGACTCTGGTCCACACGAAGGCCTGACTCTGGACCACACTAAAGGCTTAGTCCTGTCCACACTAGGGACTGACTGTGGCGCTCACTTAGACCTGACTGATACTCACTTCAGCCCGACCCTGGTCCACTCCTATGGCTGTCTGTCGTACTCACTTAGGCCTAACTCTGGTCGTCATTAGGACTGACTCTACTACCAGTAAGGCCAGACTTGGGACTCACTGAGGCCGGGCTGTGGTGTGTACTTAGGCCTGACTTGGTCCACACTAAGGCCTGGATCTGGTTCTCACTATGGCCTCGCCTGGTCCTGAGTTAGTCCTGATCTGGTACTGACTTAGGCCTGACTCTGGTCCACACTCAGGCC
>NW_011473650.1:4626-4997 GCF_000754665.1 Bison bison bison
TGAACAGGAACTGATCCATCTAGACGCTGGAATACACTCAGCCATCAAAAAGAACAACAACAAAAATAATGCCATTAACTGCCGCATAGATGGACCAAGAGGTTTATCCTACTCAGAGAAGTCAGGGAAAGAGAAATATTACATCACTTACAGGTGCAATCTGTAAGTTCTTTCAAGTGAACAGATTTATAAACAGAAATAGACTCAGACTAATAAAACTCACCTATGATTATTTCAAAAAAGGGAAGGGTAGGGAGACATTAAGAAGTTGGAATTAACATACATACAACTACTTACTATCAGATAATCCAAAAAAACCTACTGAATAGCACAGGAAAGTGTACTGAAAACACTGAAAGAACCTATATGGG
>NW_011473651.1:0-754 GCF_000754665.1 Bison bison bison
AAAGAGAATTACACAATAGAAACCAAAAATAAAGTTTTGTTCAGTTACAAGAACACTTCACCTTTTTCTTAGCATATTGCTCAATATGAACAGTGCCCAAGGAAAAACCAATTCACCCAGACTTCAAAACATTCTTCCTTACTTTTTAATTCTTTCTCTTTTTTCCTTTTGTTGTGACTCTTTGATGTTTCAGAGCCTAAATTCCTGATGGAGGTGGAGATGGGGGTTTTGTTTTGAGTCAAGGAAATATAAAACTCATAGAAGAAAAACATAGTGCACTCTTTGATATTGGTCTTAGCAACATATTTTTGGATCTGTCTCTTTGAGCAAGTGAAACAAAATAAAAATAAACAAATGGGACTACATCAAATTAAAAAGATTTTGCACTGTGAAGGAAACTATCCACAAAATGTAAAGGCAGGTTCTTGTTGGAGAAGATATTTACAAATTATGTATATAATAAGGAGCTAATATCTAGGAAATGCAAATAACTCATGCAACTCAGCATCAAAAACCAAACCACCTGATTGAAAATTGGGCTCAGGACATGAATAGATATTTTTTTCAAAAACACACAGATGGCCAACAGGCTTGTGAAAAGATGCTCAATATTCCTCATCATCAGGGAAATGCAAATCAAACCTACAATGGATTACCACCTTACACCTGTCAGAATGGCTATTATCAAAAGACAGCAAACAAGTGTTGGTGAGCGGGGGAAAAGAGGAAACTCTTGTGTACTATGGCGGCATTT
>NW_011473652.1:0-901 GCF_000754665.1 Bison bison bison
ATGATGTACTCTGCATCGAAGTGAAATAAGCAGGGTGACAATATGCAGCCTTGATGTACCCTTTCCCAATTTTAAACCAGTCCATTTTTCCATGTCCAGTTCTAATCATTGCTTCTTGACGTGCATACAGGTTTCTCAGGAGACAGGTAAGGTGATCTGGTATTCCCATCTCTTTAAGAATTTTCCACCATTTCTTGTGATCCACACAAAGGCTTTGCATAGTCAATGAAGGAAAAGTAGATGTTTTTCTGAAATTCTCCTGTTCTATGATCCAATGGATGTTGCCAATTTGATCTCTGATTCTTCTGCCTTTTCTAAATCCAGCAGGTACATTTGGAAGCTCTTGGTTCATGTACTATTGAAGCCTGGCTTGAAAGATTTTGAGCATTACCTTGTTAGCATGTGATATGAGCCCAATTGTGCAGTAGTATGAACATTCTTTGCTTTGCCCTATTTGGTATTTGAATGAAAACTGACCTTTTCCAGTCCTGTGGCCACTGTTGAGTTTGCCAAGTTTGCTGGCATATTTGGTACAGTACTTTAACAGCATCATTTTTTAGGATTTGAAATAGCTCAGCTGGAATTCCATCACCTCCACTAGCATTGTTTGTAGTAATACCTCCTGACACACACTTAACTTCACATTAGAGGATGTCTGACTCTAGGTGCGTGACCACACACCATTGTGGTTATATTTTTCATACAGTTGTTCTGTTTATTCTTGCCACCTCTTTTTAATCTCTTCTGCTTCTGTTAGGTCCTTACTGTTTCTGTCCTTTATTGTGCCCATCTTTGCATGAAATGTTCCCTTGATAGTTCTGTTTTTCCTGAAGAGATCTCTAATCGTTCCCATTCTGTTGTTTTCCTCTATTTCTTTGCATTTTTCACTTAAGAAGGCTTT
>NW_011473652.1:1782-2202 GCF_000754665.1 Bison bison bison
AAACAACAGGGAGGGAACACAGCCCTGCCCATCAACAGAAAATTGGATCAAAGATTTATTGAGTATGGTCCCACCAATCAGAACAAGACCCGGTTTTCCCCTCAGTCAGTCTCTCCCATCAGGAAGCTTCCATAAGCCTCTTATCTTTCTCCATCAGAGGGCAGACAGACTGAAACCATGATCACAGAAAACTAGCCAATCTTATCATATGGACCACAGCCTTGTCTAACTCAATGAAACTATGAGCCATGCCTTGTAGGGCCACCCAAGATGGACAGGTCATGGTGGAGAGTTCTGACAAAATGTGGTCCACTGGAGAAGGGAATGGCAAACCACTTCAGTATTCTTGCATTGAGAACTCCATGAACAGTATGAAAAGGCAAAAAGATATGACACTGAAAGATGAACTCCCCAGGTCAA
>NW_011473652.1:2500-2814 GCF_000754665.1 Bison bison bison
TGATGGAAGTAAAGTCTGATGCTGTAAAGAGCAATATTACATAGGAACCTGGAATGTTAGGTCCATGAACCAAGGCAAATTGAAAGTGGTCAAACGGGAGATGGCAAGAGTGAACATTGACATTTTAGGAATCAGCGAACAAAAATGGACTGGAATGGGTGAGTTTAACTCAGATGACCATTATATCTACTACTGTGGGCAAGAATCCCTTAGAAGAAATGGAGTAGCTATAATAGTCAACAAAGGAGTCTGAAATGCAGTATTTGGATGCAATCTCAAAAATGACAGAATAATCTCTGTTCGTTTCCAAGGCA
>NW_011473652.1:2920-3716 GCF_000754665.1 Bison bison bison
GGAGAGATAAGAAAGACTTCCTCAGTGATCAATGCAAAGAAATAGAGAAAAATGATAGAATGGGAAAAACTAGAGATCTCTTCAAGAAAATTAGAGATACCAAGGGAACATTTCATGGAAAGATGGTCACAATAATGGACAGAAGCGGTATGGACCTAACAGAAGCAGAAGATATTAAGAAGATGTGGCAAGACTACACAGAAAAACTATACAAAAAATATCTTCATGACCCAGATAACCACAATAGCGTGATCACTCACCTAGAGTCGGACATCCTGCAATGTGAAGTCAAGTGGGCATTAGAAAGCATCACTACGAACAAAGCTAGTGGAGGTGATGGAATTCCAGTGGAGCTATTTCAAATCCTGAAAGATGATGCTGTGAAAGTGCTGCACTCAATATGCCAGCAAATTTGGAAAACTCAGCAGTGGCCACAGGACTGGAAAAGGTCAGTTTTCATTCTAATCTCAAAGAAAGGCAATGCCAAAAAATTCTCAGACTATTGCACAATTGCACACATCTCACACACTAGCAAAGTAATGCTCAAAATTCTCCAAGCCAGGCTTCCACAGTACATGAACCATGAACTTCCAGATATTCAAGCTGGTTTTAGAAAAGGCAGAGGAACAAGAGGTCAAATTGCCAGCATCTGTTGGATCATCAAAAAAGCAAGAGAGTTCCAGAAATACATCTACTTCTGCTTCATTGACTATGCCTAAGCCTTTGTGTGGATCACAATAAACTGTGGAGAATTCTGAAAGAGATGGGAATATCAGATCACCTTTTCCTGCCTCCT
>NW_011473652.1:3816-4127 GCF_000754665.1 Bison bison bison
TATACAGTGGAAGTGAGAAATAGATTCAAGGGATTAGATCTGATAGACAGAGTGCCTGAAGAACTATGGACGGAGGTTTGTGACACTGTACTGGAGGCAGGGATCAAGACCATCCCCAAGAAAAAGAAATGCCAAAAGGCAAAATGGTTGTCTGAGGAGGCCTTACAAATATTTGAGACAAAAAGAGAAGCAAAAGGCAAAGGAGAAAAAGAAAGATATACCCATTTGAATTCAGAGTTCCAACAAATAGCAAGGAGAGATAAGAAAGACTTCCTCAGTGATCAATGCAAAGAAATAGAGAAAAATGATAG
>NW_011473652.1:5245-12326 GCF_000754665.1 Bison bison bison
CAGGGAAGCCTATCATGCTGCAGACCATGGAGTCTCAAAGAGTCAGACACAACTGAGTGACTGAACTGAACTGAATTGATATGAGCCACAGTCAGCTCCTGGTTTTGTTTTTGCTGATTATATATAGTTTTTCATTTTTTTGCTCAAAGAATATAATCAGTCTGATTTCGGTATTGACCATCTGGTGATGTCCATGTGTAGAGTTGTTTCTTGTGCTGTTGGAAGAGGATGTTTGCTAGGACCAGTGTTTACTCTTGGCAAAACTCTGTTAGTGTTTTCCCTGCTTCATTTTGTATTCCAAGGCCAAATTTGCCTGTTACTCCAGGTATCTCTTGACTTCCTGCTTTTGCGTTCCAGTCCCCTATGATGAAAAGGACATCTTTTGGTGTTAGCTCTAGAAGGTTTTGTAGGTGTTTTATAGAATCATTCAATTTCAACTTCTTTGGTATTAATGGTTGGGGCATAGACTTGAATTACTGTGGTATTGAATGGTTTGCCTTGGAAACAACCCAAGATCATCCTGTCATTTTTGAGATTGCACGCAAGTACTGTATTTCAGACTCTTGCTGAATATGAAGGCTACTCAATTTCTTCTAAGGGATTCTTTCCCACAGTAGTAGATTTAATGGTCATCTGAATTAAGTTTGCCCATTCCCTTTCCATTTTAGTTCACTGATTCCTAAAATATCAATATTCATTTTTGCCATCTCATGTTTGATCACGTCCAATGTACCTTGAGTTATGGATTTTATATTTCAGGTTCCTATGCAATTTTGTTCTCTACAGCATCGGACTTTACTTTCACCACCAGACACATCCACAACTAGACGTTGTTTCTGCTTTGGCTCAGCCTCTTCTTTCTTTCTGGAGGTATTTCTCCACTCTTCCCCAGTAGTATATTGGAAACCTATCGCCCTGGGAGGCTCATCTTTTGGTGTCATATCTTCTTGCTTTTTCATAATGTTCATGGAGTTCTCAAGGCAAGAATGCTGATGTGGTTTGCCATTCCCTTCTCTAGTGGACCACGTTTTATTTGAACTCTCCACCATGACCCGTATCCTTAGGTGGCCCTATATGACATGGCTCATGGTTTCATTGAGTTACACAAGGCTCTGATACATGTGATCATTGTGGTTAGTTTTTTGTAATTGTGTTTCTCATTCTGGAGGCCACGGGGTTGAAGTTCTTGCTTCTTCTGCCTGCCCTCTGATGGATGAGAATAAGAGGCTTGTGTAAGCTTCCTTGTGGAAGGGACTGGTTACTGGGAAAACTGGGACTTGCTCTGGCTGGCAGGGCCATGCTTAGTAAATCTTTAATCAAATTTTCTCCTACTAGGTGGGACTGTGCTCCCTCCCTGTAGTTTGGCCTGAGGCAGCTGAGTCCTGGAGTCTGCAGTCTCTATGATAGAGCTATAGGCTCTATGGTAGGGCTAATGGTGACCTCCTCCAAGAGGATTTATGTCAACACTGTGCACCTCCCAGGACTGCTGCTGTCAGTGCCCCTGATCCCACGGCAGGCCACTGTCAAGTTACGACTCCATCAGAGACTTCTAAACATTCACAGACAAGTCTGGCTCCATCTCTTGTGGGATCAGTGCTCCTTTCCCCTGGTCCTGGCACACACAAGGTTTTGTTTGTGCCCTCCAAGAGTCTCTGGGCAGTATGAGGTTTGACTTTAACATGACTGCACTTCTTCTACCATCTTGCTGTGGTTTCTCCTTAGTCCTTGAATGTGGGGTATCTGTTTTTGGTGGGTTCCAACATCCTCCTTTCAGCAGATAGTTGTGATTTTGGTGTTCTCACAGGAGAAGATGAACACATGTCCTTCTACTCCGCCATTTCTCTTCAAATTGTATTAGGCAGGTGGTGATTTTTCCTGCCCATCTTTTGGGAGAAGTCAGGAGTTCTGGGCTCCTATGAAATCCTTCTTTGATGACAAGTCTCTTCTTTACAAGTGAATCATTCAAAGTGACCATATAATTGAAACAGGCAAGTCACCTTGACTAATTAGTGCCAGAATATGGCCAAACTTGCAAGTAAGTAGGTAGTTGGCATTTGGTTTTCAAAGCTAATTTAACACCAGCAGATGGTGCTAAAATGTAGCTTCTCCCTCTTAAAATAAATATCCAAGTTTTCCTTAAAATCAGATATCAGTTAAATGTAGGGATATTAATTGCTCTGAAAAGTTCAGATGATAGTTGTGTTTGTCATTATTTAACTTCCTTGAGCAGAGCTTCACTTGAAACCTAGGTGCATCTTCCACCCATACATCCAGACTTCTTTCAAGCTAAATCAGTTTTCTTCCAGTTGGAATCTCATTCATAAGAATGTAACTAAACTACAGAAGATTTTAATCTCTTGCTCCAGTTGGCAGGCAAAATGCAACCAAAGATCTAACTATGTAGCTCAGTGACAGATGATTATTTGCTACTTTTTGGGGTTTTTAGTACTTCTTGGGTTTTCTTCCCAGCAGAGAACCAATCTCCAAAGAAAAAAAATAGTTCTTAATTTATGACTCTTTCTTCATTGACATATAAAACATCAGAGCTTGTAGGACACTTATCAAGTATGCAAATCAGTAGCTTTCTATTTTTAGCATTAGAATAGTTTTTCTTTTTCAAATGGAATCCTTTGTGGAAGCCTGATATATAAAACTGATAGAAGCTGAATTACTCTGTCAAAATGTGTGTTAGAAAGGTCTAGATCTCTGCCCTTTTGGCCTCTCTCTGTCTTTCTCATCCATGAAGTTGCCCCTGAGCCATGAACCCAAACCATGCCCTTGAGTCTGAACCCTAGGGCTGCACAGAAGAGTTTGAAAACTATGATTGCATTCCAACCCTTCATTTACAAACCAGGAAACTGAATCTAGTGAGGGAAAATGCTCAAGGGTATGAAAGATGGCTGGAAAGGCCAGTTAGTCTGGTCAGCAGGGCCAGAGTTCATGTGCATGCAGAGTTCATGTTCATGTAGTAGAGCTCTAGTTCTCTGGAACCTCTGGTGGATTGGTGTAGATGTGCGCACAGGTCTTATAACAATATTTGATATTCCAATGAAGTTCATTCAGTTCATTCCCCTGGGAGAAATGTAACCTCTCCACTTCTGCCAAAGATACCCTTGGGGAAATACCTCATGACCCTCTGATGTATCCCACAGCTGAGTATATGTGGTGCACTCTTGGTTTGGCTCAAGGAAATTTGTGAAATCTTCCACTTAGCTTGAACATAGTCTAGTCTTACCTTTCCATGACTCCGTCTCCCCTAGGCACTTAAGAATTTTATGCTAGGGAGAAAAAGGTCTGTTGATCTTATTCAGGCCAAGATGGTCCCTTCCAGTGTTCTATCTTTAACAAAACTGAACCTCTTTTTCCTTTTATGTAATGCAAGCTCTCAATTCTTTGAAGAGAGAGGCCACTCCTCATGGGCTCTACATCTTGGATAAGGAAAGGAGACCAAGACAGAGATCTAGAGAGTTGTTCTTTCTCACTGAAGAAGGAACCTGAAGTTTTGAAGTGGGGAACTCTTTTGCCAAAGGTTAGTGGTGAAACAGGCTTCCCAGGTGGCTCAGTGGGTAAAGAAACTGCCTGCAATGCAGGATACACAGGATACCTAGGTTTGATCCCCGAGTCAGGAAGATTCCATGGGGGAGGGTATGGCAACCCACTCCAGTATTCTTGCCTGGAGAATCCCATGGATAGAGGAGACTGGCAGGCTACAGTCCATGAGGTTACAAAGAGTTGTACACGACTGAAGTGACTGAGCATTAAGGGGGAAACAGGCTTTAACCAGTATGCATGGTTAAAGACATATGTATGCCAAGGCAGGTATTTATACTTTAAAAACCTGTGTCAGGTTCTCAAATATGCTGCCAGGTGATTTTAAGGCCTCAGGTATCTCCTACAATGTGAATAGTACTGTTTGGAGTTGTGCAACCCCAAGGTACTGAAGATGATCTTAATTAAACTTCATAGTCCCAACTTCTGGGAGAGTGCCTTCTAACATGGATGTGTTTGTGTGAACAAATCATGAGTATTAAAACCAAAAAGATCCTTAGAGATTACCTAGGATTACCTACAGATTACCTAGGATTACTAGATCACTTAGTTCAACCCTGTGGTTTTGAAATGGATGGATTTTAGAGGGATGGGTTTTAAGATGAACTTTAAAAGCCAAAATAATAGAAAGGGATTTTTTTCTTTTTAATATTTATTTATTCAGCTGCACCAGATCTTATATGCAGCATGTGGGATTTAGTTCCCTGACCAGGGGTCGAACCCAGGTCCTCTGAATTGGGAGCAGGAAATCTTAGCCACTGGACCACCAGGAAAGTCCCAGAAAGGGATTTCTTAAGGTCACATACATGGTGACAGAATTTGGACCAGCAACCAGTGTACATTCTGCTTTTCTACATATGTAAGAACCATGAGGCCAGCCCCCTTGTGGGAAAAGACGTTCCATGAATGCAACTGAAGCATTTGCATTCTTTGCTCATTTTTTGAAGAGTAAAGAGCAAGATGAGGGGATTGCTAGAGGAACTGGTGTACCCAGAGGGTCTGGAAAACACTATCTGGTTTCATTAAATCAATCCAGGAAAACCTAGGCTCAGGTGAGTGCTGGAGCCTTTGCTAAGAATAAGACGAAAGGAAAAAAATAGGCTTAAAAATTTAATAGGAAGAATGTAAGCATTGAAAAAAATGTACCGCATTGCTCAGCAAACTTGAAAGCTACCCTCATTGCTGGTAGAATAACACCCAAACACTGGCAGATGTTCTTCTCACAGTCAAACTTGAGCACCTGCAATAAACTTAATATACTGAAATAGTGCAATTAAGCAGACTCCTCATGCCGAGCTTCCAGTTTCACTCACTTTAACAAACATAATTTGGGTGACATCATGAAAAACAACATTCTTCTTATGAGTGAATGTAGATTACAAGGAAAATGATCACATGGCTTAGCTTTGGCAAGCAAAAAGAAAGCACTAAGTTTGGCCCTTATGAAAATGTGTTCTGAAAATGACTGGTGCTTACACAAGTGATCAGGGTTGTTCAGTACAGTATGTGTGTGTGTGTATGTGTGTGTGTGTGTGTGTGTGTGTGTGCATGCTTGCATATATCTACCCATGCATGTCACTGCTTGGCATCCCCTTAATTCTAGGTCATAGAATTATAAATGTCATCTCTCAAAGCAGCTTTAATTATCCCAAGCCCATTGTTCTACAGATGATAAACGCTGAGAATGAGAACTGGATAGTGACTTGTCCAATGTCATGCAATGCATCAATGACAAAAATCTGGACTAGAACAGAAGTCTCCTGACTGCCAGTTCTATACTTTCCTCTCCCCCTCTTACTTAGCACTGTGCTGATATGATTGGGACACTCCTCCTAGGAGCCATCATAGTCAACTTTTGTTATTTCTCTACAAAATTTATCTCTTTGTTTTCTTTAAACAGTGACTTTTTGCCTGTTGTCCTGGAAACAGTGTCTTGAAATCCCTGTCTCACACCAACAGGAATTGTCTGAAGCCTGAATTCTGGCCTGTATTAAGTTGAAAAAACCTCTACTGCTCTGGAAACAAATCCCTAATGAGGCAGAAAGAGGTGATCAGGAGAGGAGTGTGCATTTAGTCACAAGAGACTCTATGATGAGTAGCCCCAAATTTGAAGGCATATAATCATTTGAAGTATATGACAGTGGCAGAAAGGGAGTTAGGTGTGACCATTGTGATTGATTCAACAACTATTAAGTATCAACTTTATATCAGGTACTTTGGTATAGTGGAAGAACACAGCCTTTAGAATCTGAATGTACAATTCAAATTCTACTTGGACCACTTGCTAGTGGCATCTCAGTCATGTTATCCCAACTCCCTGAGACTTAGTTTCATCATTTATTAAATAGGAATAGTAACAGTATATACTTTCTAAGGTTGTTGAGAGAGGACTTTAGATAAAATAGTATATGCTAAGTACCTATACAGTTTTTGGTATATAGTGAATGTGGAATAAAGGTTTTTTTTTTTTTGCTGAACATGATAACAGATAATTTTAATAGTTTCATGAAAACTGAATAAAATATTCTCTCCATCTCCAACAGCAGGATTTGAAAAGATCAAAGCACTTCAATTATCTTGACTGAAAGAAATTGTCTATTGATAAATCAGGCTTAATCAATGCAAGAGGTGATGGTCAGAGGCTAGGTTCAACTTTTTGGATCTGTCTTACCACAGGCTTGTTTGTTTTCTACTTCATTCTAATCCATTACATTTGAGAGCCTTGTTCAGTTTAAATAGCACCATAAAATTTTTTCCTCTTCAGCTTTAAATTGGCTCTCCTCAGGAAGCTTTTGTGTTTGGACTGTATATTAAGGGTGTAACATAAAAACGCAATGCTGTGTGTATTCATACAAAACAGAAGGTCACAGGACCTTGCTCCCAAATGCCAAATTCTTCTAATCGCCAGCTAAAATACTAGTGTTTAAAGGGAAGGCTGCCTCACAAAACACGGTGTAGGCAATTGTACTCCTTGCCCCTGTGGCTTCCATGGCAGCTGTTCAAGGCAGAGCTGCTCTCTCTACTTGTATTGCCAGTGTTCATAGAGCCAGAATGCTGGGTTGAACCAACAGCTTTTATTTTATGTTTTAAAATTTATTTATTTTTAATTGGAGGCTAATTACAATATTGTAGTGAGTTTGGCCATATACTGACATGAATCAGCCATGGGTGTACATGTGTTCCCCATCCTGAACCCCCCTCCCACCTCCCTCCCCATCCCATCCCTCAAAGTCATCCCAGTGCACCAGCCCTGAGCACCCTGTCTCATGCATCGAACCTGGACTGGTGATCTGTTTCACATATGGTAATATATATGTTTCAATGATATTCTCTCAAATCATCCCACCCTTGCCCTCTGCCACAGAGTCCAAAAGACTATTCTATACATCTGTGTCTCTTTACTGTCTCGCATATAGGGTCATCATTACCATCTTTCTAAATTCCATATACATGCGTTACCGAAGAATTGATGCTTTTGAACTGCGATGTTAGAGAAGACTCTTGAGAGTCCCTTGGACTGCAAGGAGATCCA
>NW_011473652.1:12629-13208 GCF_000754665.1 Bison bison bison
TGAGCATCTTTTCATGTGTTTGTTAGCCATCTGTATGTCTTCCTTGGAGAAATGTCTGTTTAGTTCTTTGGCCCATTTTTTGATTGAGTCATTTATTTTCCTGGAATTGAGCTGCAGGAGTTGCTTGTATATTTTTGAGATTAATTCGTTGTCAGTTGCTTTCTTTGCTATTATTTTCTCCCATTCTGAAGGCTGTCTTTTCACCTTGCTTATAGATTCCTTTGTTGTGCAGAAGCTTTTAATTTTAATTAGGTCCCATTTGTTTATTTTTGCTTTTATTTCCAATATTCTGGGAGGTGGGTCATAGAATATCCTGCTGTGATGTATGTCGGAGAGTGTTTTGCCTATGTTTTCCTCTAGGAGTTTTATAATTTCTGGCCTTACATTTAGATCTCTAATGCATTTTGAGTTTATTTTTGTGTATGGGGTTAGATTTCTTTGGAAGAATGATGCTAAAGCTGAAACTCCAATACTTTGGCCACCTCATGTGAAGGGTTGATTCATTGGAAAAGACTCTGATCCTGGGAGGGATTGGGGGCAGGAGGAGAGGGGGATGACAGAGGATAAGATGGCTGGATA
>NW_011473652.1:14982-15162 GCF_000754665.1 Bison bison bison
ACCCTCCTCCCTCCTCCCTCCCCATACCATCCCCCTGGTTTGTCCCAGTGCCCCAGCCCCAAGCATCCAGTATCGTGCATTGAACCTGGACTGGCATCTCATTTCATACATGATATTATACATGTTTCAATGCCATTCTCCCAAATCTTCTCACCCTCTCCCTCTCCAACAGAGTCCATA
>NW_011473652.1:16295-17323 GCF_000754665.1 Bison bison bison
TCCTCTGCCATTTTCTGGAAGAGTTTGAGTAGGATAGGTGTTAGCTCTTCTCTAAATTTTTGGTAGAATTCAGCTGTGAAGCCGTCTGGTCCTGAGCTTGTTTTCTGGAAGATTTCTGATTACAGTTTTGATTTCCATGCTTGTGATTGGTGTGTTAAGATTTTCTATTTCTTCCTGGTTCAGTTTTGGAAAGTTATACTTTTCTAAGAATTTGTCCATTTCTTCCAAGTTGTACATTTTATTTGTATATAGCTGCTGATAGTAGTCTCTTATGATCCTTTGTATTTCTGTGTTGTCTGTTGTGATTTCTTCATTTTCATTTCTAATTTTGTTGATTTGATTCTTTTCCCTTTGTTTCTTGATGATTCTGGCTAATGGTTTTTTAATTTTATTTTTTTTCTCAAAAAACCAGCTTTTAGCTTTGTTGATTTCTGCTATGGTCTCTTTTGTTTCTTTTGTATTTATTTCTGTCCTAATTTTTAAGATTTCTTTCATTCTACTAGCCCTGGGATTCTTCATTTCTTCCTTTCTAGTTGCTTTAGGTGTAGAGTTAGGTTATTTGACTTTTTCTTGTTTCTTGAGGTAAGCCTGTATTGCTATGAACCTTCCCCTTAGCACTGTTTTACAGTGTCCCATAGGTTTTGGGATGTTGTGTTTTCATTTTCATTCGTTTCTATGCATATTTTGATTTCTTCTGTGATTTGTTGGTTATTCAGAATCGTGTTATTTAGCCTCCATATGTTGGAAGTTTTAATAGCTTTTCCCTGTAATTGAGATTTAATTATACTGCATTGTGATCAGAAAAGATGCTTGGAATGATTTCAATTTTTTTGGATTTACCAAGGCTAGATTTATGGCCCAGGATGTGATCTATCCTGGAGAAGGTTCTGTGTGCACTTGAGAAAAAGGTGAAATTCATTGTTTTGGGGTGAAATGTCCTATAGATATCAATTAGGTCTAACTGGTCCATTGTATCATTTAAAATTTGTGTTTCCTTGTTAATTTTCTGTTTAGTTGATCTATCCGTA
>NW_011473653.1:0-627 GCF_000754665.1 Bison bison bison
ATGGCATCTGGTCCTATCACTTCATGTCAAATAGATGGAGAAACAATGGAAACCATGACAGACTGTTTTCTTGGGCTCCAAAATCACTGCAGATGTTGACTGCAGCCATAAAAGTAAAAGACGTTTGCTCCTTGGAAGAAAAACTAGGACAAACCTAGACAGCATATTAAAAAGCAATGCTATTCCAAGAAAGGTCTGTGTAAACTAAAGTATGGTTTTCCAGTAGTCATGTATGGATATGAAAACTGCACTATCAATTCAGTTCGGTTCAATTGCTTAGTTCTGCCTGACTCTTTGCCACCCCATGGACTGCAGCATGCCAGGCCTCCCTGTTCATCACCAACTCCTGTATTTACTCAAACTGTTTTCCATTGAGTCGCTGATGGCATCCAACCATCTCATCCTCTGTTGTCCCCTTCTCCTTCCGCCTTCATTCTTTCTCAGCATCAGGGTCTTTTCCAATGAGTCAGCTCTTTGCATCTGGTGGCTAAAGTATTGGAGTTTCAGCTTCAACATCAGTCCTTCCAGTACATATTCAGGAGTGACTTCCTTTAGGATGGACTGGTTGGATCTCTTTGCAGTCCAAGGGACTCTCAAGAGTCTTCTCCAACACCACACTTCAAAAGC
>NW_011473654.1:0-861 GCF_000754665.1 Bison bison bison
TTATAAAATAAAATTAAAGAAATAGTCACATGAAGTCATATCAATAATGATCTTTTGAAAGATCCATACTTTTTTCTTTTTCTTTTGTAAGGAAATACAGAACAGGTAAGAGCTTATGTTTAAAGCCAAAAATAGGATACAGTTAGAAAGGAAATAAGAAAATACATAAAGAATTTATATAAAGAAAATAATATAATTTAGTAGTAAAACATTTAGAAATAACTCTAATTAGTTGGTGAGATCATTAACCTTGGGGCCATAAGTAAAATTGGCACAGTGGATACTCTAAACTGTTTCATGAGGATTAACTATAGGTATATTGTGAGATTTATCATATATTCAGGGGCCTCTATTACCATGATATCAGAAAAAATTACAACAATATTCAGAGCTATAATGATTCTTAAATTTTATCTGATAAGTATATAGAAAAAAACCTGAAAAATATAACCTTGTCTTGTAGGGTTTTGGGGCCATTTCTTATGAGGTGTATAACAAAGTTTAGTAAGAATTGCTATTCTCAGAAAAATGTGTTTAAATTTAACTGTATGGAATATGGCAGTCTTGCTAAATTCAATTCTAATGTATTACCTATAGATTGCTTTTCCATAGCCTGGAAAAATGATTGTTCAATCTGTGAATAAAAGTGGTTTCTTTCCTTTCTTTCCAATCTTTTTTTGCATGTTCTCTTTTTCTTGCATTTTTTCCTGGCTTTGATCTCCCTAAAGTGTTGAATAGAACTCATGATACTAGGCATTCTTATTTCTTTTACAATCTCAGGGGAAGGTTGTCAATATTTCACCACTAATTATGATATTTGCTGCAGTTTCCAGAGGGTTTTTTTTTTAAAAAATATATATA
>NW_011473655.1:0-794 GCF_000754665.1 Bison bison bison
GACAGAAAACAGCAAAATTCTGTACAGCAATTATCCTTCAGTTAAAAAATAAATTAAAAAAACTAAAACGTGACAGATAATGCATGGAAAACCAGAGAAAGTCACAATTTAAGTTTAATTAATAGAATCATGTTAACACGTAAGCAGTCCGACATAACTGATAGAAAAAGGAAAACAGAATCATTAGTAAAAATACAAGCAATTTGTTCAAGACTGTCAAACAACTTGTCCTAATGATTATAATAGCAGCCAAAGTGTAAATCAGCTGCACAATAAAAAAAAGGCAGCATTCTTAAAAAAAAAAGAGAAAATTACAAAATCACTGCTTTCAAATTTTATCCACTGCATGTAATGTTAACATGCTAACTTGAAATTTTATTACCATAAAAAAAAAAACCAGCCAAACAGGCATCATTTTTAAGAGAATACATTTAACATGTTAGATTACATCCTAGATGATAGTACTTTCCTTAATAAATTTAAAATGACTCTGGTCATACCTACAACTTTTTTTGATTTTGAAGTTCACATAGTGAAAAATAGAATTAGAGTTGATTTAGTATTTTATTTTTAAAGAGAGATTTCTAAAACCTATTTGAAGAGTAAAGGGAAATATTAGTTACTTTTTAAATTTGTTTGAACTGTGGTGTTGGAGAAGACTCTTGAGAATCCCATGGACTGCAAGGAGATCCAACCAGTCCATTCTGAAGGAGATCAGCCCTGGGATTTCTTTGAAGGATGATGCTAAAGCTGAAACTCCAGGACTTTGGCCACCTCATGCGAAGAGTGACTCA
>NW_011473656.1:0-574 GCF_000754665.1 Bison bison bison
CCCAGAGGGCCTGCTTCCCAATACTATCATCTTCTGGGGTTAGGGCATCAGTATACAATTTTTAGGAAGATACAAACAACAACAACAAAACAAGTGTACAACAATCAGACCATGACAACTAACGAACACAATTTAATTGTAGATTAAATATTTGGACAAACCTGTATGTGTTTGTCCACAGAGAAAGTTTTTCATGTTGTCATGTGTGCAGATTCTGAAATTTTTGGCAAAGGGTTGAAGAAAGACATGTAAAAAGATTAAATATCCAGGAAGTTTTGTTTATCCATGAAGTCAACTTCTCAAGTTTTTTCTTCAGCATACTAAAACTAATCCTCCATCTCCAATACATTCAGCATATAAGTGTTGAGGACCTCCACAGATGAAACACCACAGACCACATCGGTGCAGTTTTTCTTGGATTTATTTATGTATACACTCAGCTTATAAACTTGGGAAAGAAAACTCTAGCAAAGTCAAATGAAACCCTCTGAGGGTTTACTCCCCTTTTTTTATTTTAGAGAAACCAGCTAAATGTGTATTCCCTATAAATTCTCAGAAGAAATGTGTTTCAGAA
>NW_011473657.1:0-527 GCF_000754665.1 Bison bison bison
CCTTCAAAGTGTGCCTGCCAATATTTTCACTAAGGAGCCCACCTTTGATGGCAGAGCATGAGGTCCTAAACAATGGCTGTGAACCCACACAGAGTTTGGTATAATATTGATAGAAAAAGCCCAGGCTCTGGAGTTACACAGACCTGAGTTCAAATCCAGACTCTGCTGCTTGCTTATAGTGTAACATTGACCGCTTACTGTTGCCAAGCTTTTGCAATTTCTTAGCTGTAAAGTTAATTCATTTAAGAAATATTTGTGTATTTACTGTGCCCCACATGGTGGCTATAGCAGCAAACAGCAATGGTCCCTGCCCTCACAGCAGGGGATGCCAGTGACCATCTCATGGTGTTGCTGGGAATCATTCAGGCAAGACACACCAAGTGCCTTCTGGTGGGGGAGTACGTACCTCAAGTAGCAGACAACACCAAATACAGTCATCACAGGGTGGAAAAGTACAGGAGGCTCTAAGCGGGACTGTCATTTGGTCATGGGGGATAAGGAAGCTTTTCCTGATGATGAGATATTTA
>NW_011473658.1:0-674 GCF_000754665.1 Bison bison bison
CATGTACTGGCCTTACAGCAAGAACCCTGTGACCCTGGAGAACCCAGCATCTCTGACGGCAAGGCGGTAAGAGGCGGTGACGAGCAAGGTTATGAGCGGGCCCCCGCTCAGCAGAGAGGATGTTGTCCAGTAGAAAGTGAAGCGTGAGCAGGCGATGGCCAAGCGGGCGGTGGGGGGGATCCTCAAGGGGCCCCCAGCGTGACTGACGTCATGACGTCTGGACTCAGGCGGAAAGGGTTGACTTGGGCAAGCAGTTTCAGCAAATGCTAGGAGAGCCCTTGACAGCTTGGCTTTTGCAACTCTGGGACACGGGGGTGGGCCCGACGCCAGTTGAGGGGCTTTGCGGGTCCTTCTGGAGGGGAACACAGGGAAGGCATGTGAGATGCCAGTCTGGGGCGGGGGGCGGGTGGTGAAGACCCCGCAGGGGGTCCACCAGGGATACGCGGAGGGAAACGTGAGCTGATTTGTGCTGAGGGTCCTGTAAGGTCTGTGTCCTGTGATGGAGATTTAGGACCGTGTCCTGTGAGACTGTGTCCTGTGATGTGGATTTTACTGTAAAGACTGTGCCCTGTGATGCAGACTTAGGACAGTGTACTGCAAAGGCTGTGTCCTGTGATGTGGATTTTACTGTGAAGACCGTGTCCTGTGATGTGGATTTTACTGTGAAGACCGTG
>NW_011473659.1:0-621 GCF_000754665.1 Bison bison bison
CCGTTCAATTTCGGCTTCTTCAGCGTTACTGGTTGGGGCATAGACTTGGATTACTGTGATATTGAATGGTTTGCCTTGGAAATGAACAGAGATCATTTTGTCATTTCTGAGATTGCATCCAAGTACTGCATTTTGGACTCTTTTTTGACCTTGATGGCTACTCCATTTCTTATGAGGGATTCCTGCCCACAGTAGTAGAAATAATGGTCATCTGAGTTAAATTCACCCATTCCAGTCCAATATTTTAGTGAACTAAAAGTTCGCTCATTCCTAGAATATGGACATTCACTCTTGCCATCTCTTGTTTGACCACTTCCAATTTGCGTTGATTCATGGACCTGACAGTCCTGGTTCCTATGCAATATCACTTTTTACAGCATCAGACCTTGCTTCTATCACCAGTCACATCCACAGCTGGGTATTGTTTTTGCTTTGGCTCCATTCCTTCATTCTTTCTGGAGTTATTTCTCCACTGATCTCCAGTAGCATATTGGGCACCTACTGACTTGAGGAGTTCCTCTTTCAGCATCCTATCATTTTGCCTTTTTGTACTGTTCATGGGGTTCTCAAGGCAAGAATACTGAAGTGTTTTGCCATTCCCTTGAGTCTCCTAATTTTAGT
>NW_011473660.1:0-708 GCF_000754665.1 Bison bison bison
CAAGAAACACCTGGAGTAACAGGCAAATTTGGCCTTGGAATACAGAATGAAGCAGGGCAAAGACTAATAGAGTTTTGCCAAGAAAATGCACTGATCATAACAAACACCATCTTCCAACAACACAAGAGAAGTCTCTATACATGGACATCACCGGATGGTCAACACCGAAATCAGATTGATTATATTCTTTGCAGCCAAAGATGTAGAAGCTCTATACAGTCAACAAAAACAAGACCAGGAGCTGACTGTGGCTCAGATCATGAACTCCTTATTACCAAATTCAGACTTAAGTTGAAGAAAGTAGGGAAAACCACTAGACCATTTAGGTGTGACCTAAATCAAATCCATTATGATTATACAGTGGAGGTGAGAAATAGATTTAAGGGCCTAGAACTGATATAAAGTGTCTGATGAACTATGGACTGAGGTTCGTGACATTGTACAGGAGACAGGGATCAAGACCATCCCGGTGGAAAAGAAAAGCAAAAAAGCAAAATGGCTGTCTGGGGAGACCTTACAAATAGCTGTGAAAGCAAAGAAGCAAAGGAAAAATATAAGCATCTGAATGCAGAGTTCCAAAGAATAGCAAGAAGAGATAAGAAAGCCTTCTTCAGTGATCAATGCAAAGAATACAGAAAAACACAGAATGGGAAAGACTAGAGATCTCTCCAAGAAATTAGAGATACCAAGGAAACATTTCATGCAAAG
>NW_011473661.1:0-551 GCF_000754665.1 Bison bison bison
AGGGGAAAATGTGTGCTTGTAATCTTACTCTGAGTCAGAGGAATAGACTTAAAATGCTATACTTTTTGTCCATTATTGTGGTTCAAAATAAAAAAGGCTTCGTAATAAAAAAAAAAAAGCATGTGTTTTTAATATCACAAGAATTAAACAGATCATACAAAAAACTACAGAAATGAAAAAAAAAAAAAACTAGAGAAATGTAATAACAAATGACATTAGTTATGCTTTATACTCTTTTAAGACAAACCTTCCAAATATGACAGTGTTGCTGTTGCTGTTGCTAAGTCGCTTCAGTCGTGTCCGACTCTGTGCAACTCCACAGACGGCAGCCCACCAGGCTCCCCCGTCCCTGGGATTCTCCAGGCAAGAACACTGGAGTGGGTTGCCATTTCCTTCTCCAATGCATGAAAGTGAAAAGTGAAAGTGAAGTCGCTTAGTCATGTCCGACTCTTAGCGACCCCATGGACTGCAGCCTATCAGGCTCCTCTGTCCATGAGATTTTCCCAGCAAGAGTACTGGAGTGGGGTGCCATTGCCTTCTCCAATGACAGT
>NW_011473662.1:0-642 GCF_000754665.1 Bison bison bison
CCATGGACTGCAGCCTACCAGGCTCCTCCGTCCATGGGACTCTCCAGGCAAGAACACTGGAGTTGGTTGCCATTTCCTTCTCCAATGCATAAAAGTGAGAAGTGAAAGTGAAGTCACTCAGTTGTGTCCCACTCTTAGTGACCCCATGGACTGAAGCCTACCAGGCTCCTCCGTCCATGAGATTTTCCAGGCAAGAGTACTGGAGTGGGGTGCCATTGCCTTCTCCGTTATTAAGTGCATGGAGCACTAAATCCAGGAATCAGATTTGTTCAGGAAATCAAGAAAAGACTTAGGGGGCTTAGAAAGTACATGTTGCCTTTTCATTAGTACAGGATTGGTGGAAGGTAAAAACAGGATCAAAGATGATGAACTGACTAACTCAGAGGAAAGGGGAGCTGTTTAAGGATGAAGGTCAAGATGCTAAGAGACAAATTCGGGAAACTGAGCCTGACTGTCAGCACAGAGTGATGTAAAGGGAACAGGAGATGTACCAGGGGTGGGTGCTCTTAAACTGGACTTAGATCTAGTTGTTGGTCAATCAGAAATGGTGACTGAGAAACAACCAAGCCCAACAGAGGAAACAAGGTGAGACCTGAGGGAGCAGCTTGGGATGAAGACACAGAAGGATGGGGAGATCCAGGA
>NW_011473663.1:0-609 GCF_000754665.1 Bison bison bison
AGAGCGATGGTACGGGGAGGGAGGAGGGAGGGTGGTTCAGGATGGGGAACACGTGTATACCTGTGGCGGATTCATGTTGATGGATGGCAAAACCAATACAATATTGTAAAGTAATTAACCTCCAATTAAAATAAATAAATTTATATTAAAAAAAAAGACCTGTGTAGTTGGTATGGACTGCATTGTGTCCACTCCCAAATTCAGATGTTGAATGCATAACTCCTGATGTGATGGTATTGGGAGTCAGGGCCTCTGGGAGGTAATTTGGTTGAAATTTTGGTTGGGGGCTTCTCTGGTGGTTCAGATGGTAAAGAATCTTCCTGCAATGCAGGAGACCCAGGTTCAATTCCTGGGTCAGGAAGATCCCCTGGAGAAGGAAATGGCAATCTACTCCAGTATTCTTGCCTGGAGAAGTCTGTGGACAGAGCGGCCTGGTGGGCTACAGTCGATGGGGTTGCAAAGAGTTGGACATGACTGAGTGACTAATACACACTTGGTTGAGATGGGGTCTTAATGGTGGGGCCCTCTGATTTGATTAGTGCCTTTATTAGAAGAGCCACCTGAGAGCTTCCTCAATCTCTTCTCTGTCTTTCATTCTCCCTCCCTCTG
>NW_011473664.1:0-694 GCF_000754665.1 Bison bison bison
GTTCAGCTCTTCAGTTCTGAGAATTACACCTTTCATTTAGTGCTCAGGGTACTCCACTCCTTTATTGTTTCAGCTGGTTTGGCTCCACCTATAACAGTGTGTGTGTGTTTCAAGGTCATGCAGTTGGCACTTCTGCTAATAATGGTCTCTATAGCTTCTTTATTATTTATTTATTTATTATTATTTTTTTTTACTTTACAATATTGCATTGGTTTTGCCATACATCAACATGCATCCGCCACGGGTGTACACTAAAAGAGGTATTTATTTACTATTAAAATACTCTTGTAATAACAGTAAAAACTAATTTTATGCATAAGGTAAGCTTTAAAAATTTTTATGCACTTATTTTACTCATATGTGTTTATATATTTGTTTTTGAATTCCCCCCTCCCCCAAATAAGTCCATGCTGCGGCATAAAAATCCTTGAAATAAAGAAGAGGAAAAGAAATCACCTCAGAATGCCTCCACTCTAATTTTCTTGTTAATTAATAGCATATTGTTTTATTTATTTCTGATTTTTCCCCTTCCTTTGTTTTATTTTTTAATTAATTATTTTAATTGGAGAATCATTATTTTACAATATTGTAGTGGTTTTTGTCATACATGGACATGAATCAGCCATGGGTGCACATCTGTCCCTCCCATCCTGAAACCCACTCCCACCTCCCTCCCCACACCAACCCTCTAGGT
>NW_011473665.1:0-614 GCF_000754665.1 Bison bison bison
GTTATCTTAAAATGTAAATTATGGGAGTAGGTCGGAGGAGGTCTTTACAACCTCCAGACATTCTTTGGATTATATAACCTCATTATTAACACTAGCAAGCGAGTACTCTTTCTGCCCCCTTCTGATGCCTATGTCAGAAGCTTTCTCTATCTCCTTTATACTTTAATAAAACTTTACTACACAAAAGCTCTGAGCGATCAAGCCTCGTCTCTGGCCCCGGATTGAATTCTTCTCCTCCGGGGGCCAAGAATCCCGGTGTATTCGCGTGATTCAACAACAACCTTTCACCATAAAAAATAAAGAAAGAAAGAAAGAATTAAGGACATGCAGTGATGAATTATGGACGTGCACTGGGAGCCAAAACAGTTACTGGGACTCTGCTCAGAAGTGCGCCATTTGTCACACACGTGATGAAGAGACCTGCTCAGGTGGAAGGAGCCAAGCGACTCCCTCCAATGGTGTGAGTCTGAGGAGCAAGGGCACCAGCCACGCACATGCTCAAGGCTAGGAGAAAATTCAGGAACTTTGGACATTGGGGGATTTATCAAGACAAAGAGGGAAAGATACCAACAGGGGACAGCAGTAAGAGCAGCGACAAAGACAACCAGAGGGAC
>NW_011473666.1:0-891 GCF_000754665.1 Bison bison bison
TATTTCATAAACCATGGTCCAGTCTGTTACAAAAGTGGTCTAAAATTTAAAACAACACATCTTTGCCTGAAAGTACCTAGCTTACCACAATCACAAAAACTCTTTATTTATTTATTTATTTTTTCCCTTAAGCCAATCATGTGTTGATGGGCACTTGGCTATTTCTATGTGATGGCTATTGTAATAGTGCTGCTATGAAAATTGGGGTACATGTATCTTTTGGAATTAAATTTTCATTTTTTTTCTGGATATATGCACAGGACTGTGATTGCTGGATCATATGATAATCCTATTTTTAGTTTTTTAAGGAATCTCCACTTTGTTTTCCGTAGTGACTGTACCAATTCACATTTCCACAAACAGTGTGTAAGAGTTCCCTTTTCTCTGTATCCTATCATTCATTATTTGTAGAATTTTTAATAATGGCCATTCTGACCAGTGTGAGGTGATACCTCATTGTGGTTTTTATTTGAATTTGTCTAATAATTTAATGATGCTGAGTGCCTTTTCATGTGACTGTTGACCATCCGTATTTGTCTGGAGAAATGTCTGTTTAGGTTTTTAAAATAATTGCCAGCTTAATGAGAAATGTATCTATCCATCTAACATCTATCTTGATCTCTCTGTAAACCTAATAATTAGAATTTACTTAACTATTTCTCAGGATGAACTTCTTTTCAAATGATCATTGACAATTTTTATTTTACCTTGTGTCAAGTTGTCTATACATATCCTTTGCTTAAGATTGTTATTTTGTAGGATTTCTAGCAATTTAATTTTAAATCAAAATACTAATCCTTAGTTGTAATATGTTACACATTTTACTGATTTTCTAAATTTCCATTGACTTTGTGTCATCTTGAAGCAACAGTTAGAACTGGACATGGAACA
>NW_011473667.1:0-662 GCF_000754665.1 Bison bison bison
GCCTTCATACCTAAACTGAAACCAAGCACCACTCAAGGGCCAGAAAGCTCCAGAGCAAGACATAACACGCAAATTCTCTACCAACACAGAAACATAGTCCTGAGTTTCAATATACAGGCTGCCCAAAGTCACACCAAACACACTGACATCTCAAAACTCATTATTGGACACTTCAGTGCACTCCAGAGAGAAGAAATCCAGCTCCACCCACCAGAACACCGATACAAGCTTTTCTAAGCAGGAAATCTTGACAAGCCACCCGTCCAATCCGATCCAGAGTGAGGAAACTCCACAATAAAGAGAACTTCACAAACTGCCAGAATACAGAAAGGCCACCCCAAACACATCAATATAAACAAGATGAAGAGGCAAAGAATTACCCAACAGGTAAAGGAACAGGATAAATGCCCACCAAACCAAACCAAAGAGGAAGAGATAGGGAATCTACTGATATAGAATTCCGAATAATGATAGTGAAAATGATCCAAAATCTTGAAAACAAAATGGAGTTACAGATAAATAGCCTGGAGACAAGGATCGAGAAGATGCATGAAAGGTTTAACAAGGATCTAGAAGAAATAAAAAAGAGTCAGTATATAATGAATAATGCAATAAATGAGATAAAAAACACTCTGGAGGGAACCAACAGTAGAATAACAGAG
>NW_011473667.1:4820-5259 GCF_000754665.1 Bison bison bison
CAGGCTCTAGAATAAAGCCACAGTCATCAAGACAGTATGGCACAAAGACAGAAATATAGATCAATGGAACAAAATAGAAAGCCCAGAGCTAAATCCACCACCTATGGACACCGTATCCTTGACAAAGGAGGCAAGCATATACAATGGAGAAAAGACAATCTCTTTAACAAGTGGTGCTGGAAAACTGGTCAACCACTTGTAAAAGAATGAAACTAGAACACTTTCTAACAATATACACAAAAATAAACTCAAAATGGATTAAACATCTAAATGTAAGGCCAGAAACCATAAAACTCCTAGAGGACAGAATTAGCAAAACACTCTCCGACATAAATCACAGCAGGATCCTCTATGATCCACCTCCCAGAATATTGGAAATAAAAGCAAAAATAAACAAATGAGACCTAATTAAAATTAAAAGCTTCTGCACAACAAAGGC
>NW_011473668.1:0-614 GCF_000754665.1 Bison bison bison
CAACCAGTAATGCTGAAGAAGCTGAAGTTGAATGGTTCTATGAAAACCTACAAGACCTTTTAGAACTAATACCCAAAAACTATGTCCTTTACATTATAGGGGACTGGAATTCAAAAGTAGGAAGTCAGGAGATACCTGGAGTAACAGGCAAATTTGGCCTTGGAGTACAAAACAAAGCAGGTCAAAGGCTAACAGAGTTTTGCCAAGAGAATGCACTGGTCTTAGCAAACACTCTCTTCCAACAACACAAGAGAAGACTCCACAAATGGACTTCACCAGATGGTCGATACCAAAATCAGACTGATTATATTATTTGCAGCCAAAGATGGAGAAACTCTATACAATCAGCAAAAACAAGACTGGGAGCTGACTGTGGCTCAGATCATGAACTCCTTATTGCCAAATTCAGACTTAATTTTGATAATACTGATGATTAAACTCTCAGTTCAGTTCAGTCAGTCAGTTGTGTCCGACTCTTTGCGACCCCATGGACTGCAGAACACCAGGCTTCCCCGTCCATCACCAACTCCCAGAGCTTGCTCAAACTCATGTCCATCAAGTTAGTGATGCCATCCAGTCATCTTATCCTCTGTTTTCCCCTTCTCCTTCAAGTA
>NW_011473669.1:0-544 GCF_000754665.1 Bison bison bison
ACATGACTGAGTGACTGAACTGAACTGATACTATTAGTATACAATAGTATAGTTGTATACTATTTATTCACCTGTTCATATGATAATTTAATAATATTTAATATAAATAATAGATAATTTTCTCTTCCAGAACAGTTGATCAAAATTTATATTTTAAAAAATCTACAAACAATAAATGCTAGAGATGTGCTCAGTCACTCAGTTATGGCTGACTCTTTGCGACCCCATGGACCCCACCAGACTCCTCTGTCCATGGAATTTTCCAGGCAAGAATACTAGGGTGGGTTGCCATTTCCTTTTCCAGGAAAAGAGTGTCTAAATTACTGGTGAAGGAATGGAGAAAAAGGAATCCTCCTACACTGTTGGTGGGAACGAAAGTTGGTTCAGCCACTATGGAGAACAGTATGGAGGTTCCTCAAAAAACTAAAATTAGAATTATGGTATGACCCTGCAATCCCACTCCTAGGCATATACTCAGAGAAAGTCATAATTCAAAAAGATACATGCACCCCAGTGTTTATAGCAGTGAATTGATAATAGTGAA
>NW_011473670.1:0-706 GCF_000754665.1 Bison bison bison
AGGGGATGGCAGAGGATGAGATGGTTAGGTAGCATCACTGACTTAACGGACATGAATTTGAGCAAACTCCAACAACATTTTGTCATATATGCATCATCTATTTTTCCCTGGAAATACAAAGTAAATTAGTTATTTAGACCATAAATATATCCATATGAATCTCTAAAAAATTTAAGAACATTTTGTCAAATCTCCATGTACTTTACACACCTAACAAAATTAGTTTCCTGATATCATGTATTGGATTGGCCAAAAAGTTCATTCGAGTGTTTCCATACCAACTTATGGTAACAAGGGCATCATTTCCTATGCATAGGTCCCAGCTAAGTCAGTCCTTCATCCATTCCTGCCCAGGCACTAGATACGTGAGCAATGAAGGCAGCTTTGAAGTGCATCCCCCAGCCCCAGCTATTGTAGCCCTCAGCTGTTCTTATTGCTCCACAAGTCATTTGGGTCATGGAGCTGACCCTCAAGCCATCATGAAGTAGAGAGAAATCAACCCTGCTGTTTCCTTTCCAAATTCTTGACCCACAGAATCAGTGAGTATAAAAAAATGGTTGCTGTTTTATGCCACCAAGTTGTAAAATTGTTACTGACACGACCTGATAATCAGAACAAGGATAAATATAAAGATGTGTAAGATATGGCCTTTGCCTTCCAAGAGCTAACAATACAGGGAGGGAAGTGAGAGAGATCGGAGAAGGCA
>NW_011473671.1:0-8500 GCF_000754665.1 Bison bison bison
TCAATTTGTTGTGGAAAATCGAAGTGGCAACGGGTATCATGGAGAATCTCTTGAGTTGCTAAAGGGAATCAAGCCTCCTTTCCATTTTCTTGAGGGAACATGGGGTTTCTCTCGAGGTGCTGCAGGGGAACAGGGCCTAATCTTGCTTAGAGGGGGAAATCTCTTGGTTTCTCAGGTTGCCACCAGAAGCTTGGGGTTCCTCTTGAGCTGCCACGGGTACCTCAAGAGAACTTCTCGTGATGCCTCAGGGAAGTCAAGTCTCCTTTCGAGTTGCAAGGAGGAGCAGAGGGTGGCTCGAGTCACTGTAAAGGACTCAGGCCTCATCTTGCATTCAGGGGAGAATCCCATGATGTTTCTTGAGTTGTGGCAGGAAGCCACATCTGTGCTCATCTGGAGTGTTGCCATGGTCTTCTGGGAGCCTGGCATGTTGCCTCAGGCAAGTCAGACCTCCTTTCAAGTTCTGAGGGACACCTTGGGATTCCTTTGAGTGCCTGAAGGGATGTATGGACTCATTTCTTGTTGTGGCAGGAATCAAGCTTCCTTTCTAGTTGAAGCAGTGATCTCGGGCTTCCCATCGAGTTTCAACAGGGGAGTCAGCCCTCAGCTCGTGTTGAGGCATGGAACTCCACTTTCCAATCGAATTGGAAAAAGGGTGTCAGGCCTCCTGTTGAATTGACGCAGGGAACTTTGACTTTTGGTAGAGCTGCAACAGGGTAGTCAGACCTCCCTTTGTGTGGTCAGGGGATACTCGGGGTTCCATTTTAGTCTTTTCAGGGCAATGAGGCTTTTTCTCAGATTGAGGGGGAAGTCGGTGTCCTTTCGACTTGCAGCAGGAACCGCACAGTTCCTCTCGAGTTTCAATAGGGAGGACAGGCCTCCGCTTGAGGTGCTAGCGGAAAATTGGGATTCCTCTGAATTGAAGCAGGAGAATCAGCGCTAATCTTGAGATGAGGTGGGGAAAATGGGGCCCTTTTCGAGTTGTGGCGTGAAACTTGGGGTTCCTCTCGAGTGGTGACGGGTATCTCAGGGAACCTCTTGAGTTGTATAAAGGGATTTAAGCCTCCTTTCGAGTTTCAAAAGGGCATACCGGATTGCTCTTGAGGCGCTGCAGGGGAAAAGGGCCTCATCTCGTGTTTGCAGTGGTGGTGGTTGTGGTTGGAGGATTTTGTTTTTCTCGAATTCCAGCAGGAAGCTTTGGGTTCCTCTAGATTTTTGAAGATGAAGCTAGGGAACCTCGCATGTTTTCTCAAGGAAGTCAAGCCTCCTTTTGAGTTGCAAGGCAGTGTGCAGGATTGCTCTCGAGTCGCTGCAGGGGAAATGTGCCTCATTTTGCACTGAGAGGTGTATCTCGTGATATTTCCCAAATTGAAGCCTGAAGTTTTGGGTTCCTCTCGAGTTGTGACGGGGACCTCAGGGAACCTCTCCTGTTGCCTCAGGGTAGTCTTGTCTCCTTTTGAGTTGTGATGCAGTGCGCATAATAGCTCTCGAGTCACTGGAGGGGAAAGTGCCTCACTCGCATTGGGTTGGAGTCTCATGGTGTTTCTCAAGTTGCAGCCTGAAGCTTTTGGTTCCTTTTGAGTTGCGATGGGGACCTCAGGGTACCTCTCATCTTGCCTGAGTTTAGTCAATGCTCTTTTCGAGGTGCGAGGGTTGCGCAGGATTGCTCTCAAGTTACTGAGTGGGAAATGGGCCTTATCTCACATTTAGGGGGAAATCTCGTGGTGTTTGTCGAGTAGCAGCAGGAAGCTTTGGTTGCTCTCGAGTTTCGAAGGGGACCTCAGCGAGCCTCTCATATTGCCTCAGGGAAGTCAGGCCTAATTTCAAGTTGTGAGGGCAACCTCGTATTTCTTTCAAGTCGCTGAAGGGATATAGGAGCTTATTTCAGATTGAGGCGGGAATCCAGGTTCCTTTCCAGTTGTGACAGGGATCTCGGGGTTCCTATCAAGTTCCAATCAGGGAATCAGCCCTTGGCTCGTGTTGAGGCATGGGACTTGACTTCCGCCCAATTGAAAGGGCTGTCAAGCCTCCTGTCGAGTTGATATGGGGATGTGGGTCTTTTTCTAGAGGTACACCAGGGGAGTCAGATCTCCATTCAGGTTGTGAAGGCATACTCAGGGTTCCATTTGAGTCAGTGTAGGGTAATCAGGCTTTATCTCAAGTTCAGGCAGTACTTGCTGTCCTTTTGACTTGCAGCATGAACGTCGGTGTTCCTCTAAAGTTTCAATAGGTGAGACAAGCCTTCTCTTGAGATATGAAGGGAACATTGAAATTCTTCTCAAGACAAAGCAGAGGAATTGGCCCTCAGTCGAGATGAGGCAGTGAACATGGGGCTCTTCTCGATTTGTTGTGAGAAAACGAGGTGGCCACGGGTATCGTGGAGAGCCTCTTGAGTTGGGAACGGGAATCTAGCCTCCTTCCCAGTTTCTTGAGGGAACATGGGATTGCTTTCAAGGCCCTGCAGGGGAAAAGGGCCTAATCTTGCTTAGAGAGGGGAATCTCTTGGTTTCTCGAGCTGCTGCTGGAAGCTCGGAGTTCCTCTAGAGCTGCCACAGGTACCTCAGGGGAACCTCTCGTGATGCCTCAGGGAAGTCAAGTCTCCTTTTGAGTTGTAAGGAGGAGCAGACGTTGACTCGAATCACTGCAGGGGACTCAGGCCTCATCTCGCATGCAGGGGGGATCTCGTGAGGTTTCTCAAGTTGTGGTGGGAAGCTTTGGGTTCCTCTCGAGTTTTGACGTGGTCTGCTGGGAGCCTGGCATGTTGTCTCAGGCAAGTCAGGCCTCCTTTCAAGTTCTGAGGGCCATCTCATGATTCCTTTGAGTCGCTGAAAGGATATATGTCCTCATTTCAGGTTGTGGCAGGTAAAAGCCTTCCTCTCCAGTTCGGACAGGGGTCTCAGTCTTCCTATTGAGTTTCAACAGGGGAGTCAGCCCACAGCTCACAGTGAGGCCTAGAACTCCACTTTCCAATCAAATTGGAAAAAGGGTGTCAGGCCTCCTGTTGAATTGACGCAGGGAACTTTGGCTTTTTGGAGAGCTGCAACAGGGGAGTCAGACCTCCCTTTGTGTGGTCAGGGGATACTTGGGGTTCCATTTGAGTCTTTTCAGGGAAATGAGGCTTTTTCTTGGATTGAGGGGGAAGTCAGTGTCCTTTCGACTTGCAGCAGGAACCGCACAGTTCCTCTTGGGTTTCAATAGGGAGGACAGGCCTCCTCTTGAGGTGCTAGCAGAAAGTTGGGATTCCTCTGAGTTGGGCAGGAGAATCGGTGCTGATTTCATGATGAGGTGGGGAAAATGGGGCTCTTTTCGAGTTGTGGCATGAAACTCGGGGTTCCTCTCGAATGGTGATGGGTATCTCGGGGAACCTCTTGAGTTGTGTAAAGGGATTCAAGGCTCCTTTCAAGTTTCAAAAGGGAAGACCGGATTGTTCTCAAGGCACTACAGGGGAAAAGGGCCTCATCTCGCGTGTGCGCCTGGGGCTGGGGGATGGGAAATCTTATGGTTTTTCTCAAGTTGCAGCGGGAAGCTTGGGGTTCCTCTACATTTCTGAAGGTGAACTCAGGGAACCTCACGTGTTGCCTCAGGAAGTCAGGCCTCCTTTTAAGTTGCGAGGTGGTGTGCGGGCTTGCTCTCGAGTCATTGCATGGGAAATTGGCCTCATTTTGCCTCGGGGTGTATCTCGTGCTATTTCTCAAGTTGCAGCCTGAAGCTTTGGGTTTCTCTCGAGTTGTGATGGGGACCTTAGGGTACCTCTCGACTTGCCTTAGTTTATTCAAGGCTACTTTTGTGGTGCAAGGGTTGTGCAGGATTGCTCTCAAGTTGCATGGGATTGCTCTTGAGTCACTTCTGGGAAAGGGCCTCCTCTCACATTGGGTTGGAATCTCGTGGTGTTTCTCAAGTTGGGGCCTGAAGCTTCGGGTTCCACTCGAGTTGCCAAGGGGACCTCAGGGGACCTCTGGTCTTGCCTGAGTTTAGTCAAGGCTCCTTTCGTGGTGCGAGGGTTGCGCAGGATTTCTTTCAAGTCGCTGAGGGGGAAATGGGCCTTATGTCGCATTGAGGGGGAAATCTTGTGGTGTTTCTCGAGTTGTGGTGGGAAGCGTTGGGTTTCCCTCAAGTTTCGAGGGGGACCTCAGCCAGTCTCTCATGTTGTCTCAGGGAAGTCAGGCCTCCTTTCAAGTTGTGAAGGCTACCTCAGGGTTACTCTCAAGTCGCTGAAGGGCTATATGAGCTCATTTCAGGTTGAGGCGAGAATCCATGTTCCTTTCTAGTTGTGATAGTGATCTTGTGGTTCCTATCGAGTTTCAACAGGGGAGTCAGCCCTCGGCTCGTGTTGAGGCATGGGACTTGATTTCCGCCCGAGTAAATGGGGTGTCAGGCCTCCTGTCGAGTTGAGGTGGGGATGTGGATCTTTTTCTAGAAGTACACCAGGGGAGTCAGACCTCCATTCGGGTTGTGAAGGCATATTCAGGGTTCCATTCAAGTCAGTGTAGGGGAATCTGGCCTTATCTCGAGTTTAGGCGGTACTCGCTGTCCTTTCGACTTGCAGCATGAACTCGGGCTTCCTTTAGAGTTTCAATAGATGAGACAAGCCTTTTCTTGAGATATGAAGGGAACATTGGGATTCTTCTCAAGACAAAGCAGAGGAATCGGCCCTCAGTCGAGATGAGGCAGTGAACATGGGGCTCTTCTCGATTTGTTGTGGGAATGCGAGGTGGCCGTGGGTATCGTGGAGAACCTCTTGAGTTGCTAAAGGGAATCGAGCCTCCTTCCCAGTTTCGAGACAGAACATGGGATTTCTGTCAAGACCCTGCAGGGGAAAATGGCCTAATCTTGCTTAGAGGGGGGAAACTCTTGATTTCTCGAGCTGCCGCTGGAAGTGTGGGCTTCCTCTCGAGCTGCCACAGTTACCTCAGCGGAACCTCTCATGATGCCTCAGGGAAGTCAAGTCTGCTTTCAAGTTGCAAGGAAGAGCAGACGTTTGCTCTCAAGTCATTGCAGGGGACTCGGGCCTCATCTCTCATGCGGGGGGTGGATCTCGTGAGGTTTCTCAAGTTGTGGTTGGAAGCTCAGGGTTCCTCTCGAGTTTTGACGTGGTCTTCTGGGAGCCTGGCATGTTGCTTCAGGCAAGTCAGGCCTCCTTTCAAGTTCTGAGGGCCACCTTGGGATTCCTTTGAGTCACTGAAAGGATGTATGGCCTCATTTCAGGTTGTGGCGGTAATCAGGCTTCCTCTCCAGTTGCGACAGGGGTCTCGGGATTCCTATCGAGTTTCATCAAGGGAGTCAGCCCTCAGCTCGTGGTGATGCCTGGAACTCCACTTTCCAATCAAATTGGAAAAGGGATGTCAGACCTCCTCTTGAATTGGCGCGGGCAACTTTGGCTTTTTGGAGACCTGCAACAGTGGAGTCAGACTTCCCTTCATGTGGTCAGGGGATACTCGGGGTTCCATTTGAGTCTTTTCAGGGCAATGAGGCTTTTTTCTCAGATTGAGGGGGAAGTCGGTGTCCTTTCGACTTGCAGTAGGAACCACGGATGTTCTTCTCAGGTTTCAATAGGGAGGACAGGCCTCCTCTTGAGGTGCTAGTGAAAAGTTTGGATTCTTCTGAGTTGAAGCAGGAGAATAGGTCCTGATCTTGAGATAAGGAGGGGAAAACGGGGCTCTTTTCGAGTTGTGGCATGAAATTCAGGGTTCCTCTCGAGTCATGACGGGTATCTTGGGGAACCTCTTTAGTTACGTAAAGGTATTCAAGGCTCCTTTTGAGTTTCAAAAGTGAATACTGGATTGCTCTTGAGACGCTGCAGGGGAAATCTACTGGAATTCTGAAGGGAATATGGAGTCTGCTGCTCCCTACTCCTTTCTCTTTTAATCTTTCCCAGCAACAGGGTCTTTTCCAATCATTCAGCTCTTTATATCAGGAGGCCAAAGTATTGGAGTTTTACCTTCAGCATCAGTCCTTCCAATGAATTTTCAGAGTTTATCTCCTTTAGTATTGATTGGTTTGTTGTACTTGTAGTTCAAGGTCTCAAAAGTCTTCTTGACTTGGACTCAAGTCCAAGTCTCAAAAGTTTTCTCCAGCACCACAATTTGAAAACATCAATTCTTTAACCTTAAACCTTCATTATGGTCTAACTCTCACATCCCACTCCTACTTCAGACCTAAAAACTTGAGAGATTTTTTTTTTTTTTAAAGCATGTTGTTTTAAGCTGCAAAGTTTTTGATAATTTGTTAGGCATCAAGAAAAAATCAATAATATATTTAATTTTATCAATGTGACAGTAGATAACAAGACACAGTATAATTATTTAAACATTTTACCAGTTCTTCCATACGTTCATGGCAATTTTGAACTTACTGTTTTCTTCTCTTCCAATTATTATTTGTAATAATTCAGAAGTGAAATAATAGATTTTAATTATGTTGCGCTGGAATATTCTCGGTGCAATGGGAGTCATTATCTATCATTCATCTTCTATGCTGCAAATTATTGTAATTTTCAAGCATTATAATCATTTCATCTTATGTATTACGACTGTTTGTCTTCCCTGTGGCTTAGTGATACTGAATTTGCCTACCAAGGCAAAAGACATGAGTTAAGTCCCTGAATTGAGAAGATTCCCTGGAGAAGGAAATAACAACCGACCCCAGTATTCCTGCTTGGGAAATCCATGGACAGTGGAGCCTGTTGGACTACAGTCCAAGGGATTGCAAAAAAGTTGGACAAGAATTAGTGACCAAACAACAACAATTATGATGATTGGTCCAATAAATCAGAAACTTAGGTATATATATTAATATTTTACTACTAAGTTAATTTATTTGAAAAATATCTACTTTTTAACTAGAACCCTCAAAACACTATAACAGGCACTGAAGTTAAAATGCTGAGTACAAAAGATAAACTCTTAAATCATTCCATACAGTTGCTATAAAAATAAATATGCAATTATGGTTGTAAAAACCCCTATGAATAAAAGCAATATGCAATGCTGTGAAAATATATAATATTTTTTTCCTAGTTTGGGGTTTCAGAAAATAGCTTCTCTGGATAAATAAATATTAGGCTGACATTGAAAGGATGAAAAAGAATTGTATAAGTGAAAAAGAGGGAAGATGATTTCAGATAGAGAGAACAACACATTCAATGTGTTTGGTCAGATAAAGCTTAATTCCTTTAAGAAATTTCAAAAATAAAATAAAATAAAACTATTATGCTAAAGTGGTGAGAATATACCTGCAGATGAGGCTTGAAATTTATAAGCAGTAGCCTAATCATAATGCATTGGGGGTTTTGTCAAGGATTACGGTGTTCATCTTAAACAAAATGGAAGTAATCACATCAGAACTATTTTGAAAAAATCAAACTGGAGTTTTAAAAAATCTACTTTTGTTTCTGATTTGATACTACATTGGAAGAAGCTTGTGAGACAATGAAAGACTGGTTGTTCTGTCACCCAGTCATTTATAATTCTTTGTGATCCCATGGGCTGCAGCATGCCAGGCCTCCCTGTCCCTCATCATCTCCCAAAGTTTTCCCAAGTTCATGTCCATTGTGATGGGGATACTATCCAACCATCTATTCTCTGATGCCCTCTTCTCCTTCTGCCCTCAATCTTTCCCAGCATCAGGGACTTTCCCAATGAGTCAGCTGTTTGCATCATGTGACGAAAATACTAAAACTTCAGGTTCAGCATCAGCCCTTCCAAAGAGGATTCACGGTTAATTTCCTTTAAGATTGACCGATTTTATATCCTTGCTGTCCCAGGAACTCTCAGGAGTCTTCTCCAGCACCACAGTTAAAAGGCATCAATTCTTTGGTGCTTTGCCTTCTTTACAGTCCAGCTCTCACAACTGTATATGGCTACTGAGAAGACCATAGCCTTGACTATACAGACCTCTGTGCTTTTCAATGGGTTTGTCATAGCCTTCCTGCCAAAAAGCAATTGTCTTCTGATTTCATTGCTGCAGTCACCATCTGCAGTGATTTTAGAGCCCAAGAAGAGGAAATCTGTCACTACTTCCACATTTTCCCTTTCTATTTGTCTTAAAGTAATGGAGCTGGATGCCATGATCTTAGGGTTTTTGTTTTTTTTTTTAATATTTAGTTTTAAGGCAGCTTTTTCACTCTCCTCCGTCAACCTCATCAAGGGATTATTTAGTTCCTCTATGTTTTCTGCTCAGAGAAGGCAATGGCAACCCACTCCAGTACTCTTGCCTGGAAAATCCCATGGATGGAGGAGCCTGGTAGGCTGCAATCCATGGGGTCGCTAAGAGTTGGACACAACTGAGTGACTTCACTTTCACTTTTCACTTTCATGCATTGGAGGAGGAAATAGCATCCCACCCCAGTGTTCTTGCCTGGAGAATCCCAGGGATGACGGGGCCTGGTGGGCTGCCATCTATGGGGTCACATAGAATCAGACACGATTAAAGCAACTTAGTAGCAGCAGTAGCAGCATGCTTTCTGCTATATAGTGGTATCATCCATGTATCTGAGGTTGTTGAT
>NW_011473672.1:0-655 GCF_000754665.1 Bison bison bison
AACGATTTTTTTTCTTTCAGAAAAACAAGGAAATCTCATATGCCTAGCATATTATCTGAGAATGCTGACTCAGAAATGGAAGTTCATTCCAGTTACATCAGTTTCAGTGATAATGTGCCTGAAGAACTATGGATGGAGGTCAGTAATATTGAACACAAGGTAGCAGACAAAACCATCACACAAAAACAAAGAAAACCAAGAAGATAAAATGGCTATCTGAGGAGGCTTCACAAATAACTGAAGAAAGAATAGAGGTGAACAGCAAAGAGGAAAAGAAAAGGTACATCCCACTAAATGGAGATTTCCAAATAATAGCAAGGAGAGCCAAGAAGGCCTTCTTCAATAACAATGCATAAAAATAGAGGAAAACAACAGAAGGAGAATGATTAGTGGTCCCTTTAGGAAAATTGGAAATATCAAGGAAACATTTCACCCAAAGATGGGCAAAATAAAGGACAGAAATTGTAGAGACCTGGTAGATGCAGAAGAGTACAAAATAAAATGGAAAGAGTACATGGAAGGACTATACAAAAGAGGTCTTAATGAATGGGTTAACTACTATGGTGTAGTCAGTCACCTAGAACCAGATATTCTGGAGTGTGAAGTCAAGTCGGCCTTAGGAAGCACTGATGTTGATGAAGCTAGTGGATGTGAT
>NW_011473673.1:0-662 GCF_000754665.1 Bison bison bison
ATCGTGGAATTTTACACCTCACATGTAAAAAAAAAACTATATAGAAGTTTTCCCAAATTTAACAACAGTCTCAAATTTTGTATTACTAATAATGAGCTGTGAAGTAGAAATTTTCCTAAACTATCAATAACAAAATATTTTGATCAGTTGAATGGAATTTAATTCAATTGAATTCTTTTTATTCTCTCTTGAAAATGTTATAAAATAATTGTTCTTTGCTTACAGAAGGATATCAAAGTGCACCCAAAAAGAAAAAAGGAAACATTAGTAGAGAGATGAGTTAGGAAATTAATAAAAATATTTTATTTTTCTAGTTTTGAGGATGTTTTGTGGCACTTCTCCATTTTTTAAATTGGAATTTGTAAATTTTAAAATTTGTTTGATAAATCTAAATCACTTTCACTCTAAATTTGTACTATTTTTCTTAAAGACAGCTTTCAAAATTCTGTCAACCTCAGGCCTTTCAAAATCTGCATTCACCATGAGCACTGATCATAGTCTATGGTCCTGACAATCTTGCATGCCAGGCTGTAAGCTCCTTGAGAATCTGACCAAACCCTGTGACCCAGCAGCACTCAGCATAGGACCAGACACAGAAGCATCAGTACTGTTTGTTAACCTAGTCTAGCCCAGAGTTTGCATCCTTTGCTGTGAGAGGGGAT
>NW_011473674.1:0-575 GCF_000754665.1 Bison bison bison
CTGAATACTCATTGGAAGTAATATTCATTGGAGCTGAAGTTGAAGCTCCCATACTTTGGCCACCTGATGTGACCAGCTGACTCACTGGAAAAGACCTCGATGCTAATAAAGATTGAAAGCAAAAGGAAAAGGGGGCAGCAGAGGATGAGATGGCTAGATAGCATCACCAGCTCAATGAATATGCATTTGAGCAAACTCTGGGAGATAGTAGAGAACAGAGGAGACTGGTGAGCTACCATCCATGGGGTCAAAAAGAGTCGGACACAACTTAGTGACTGAACAACAACAACTAATGAAACAGGAGGGAAGGAGCAGGGCACAACCTTTAAAAGAATGACAGCCATTGAGGACACAACATAAGCTGGTTGGAACCAACTAGGTCCAAGAGAGCAGAATAGTCGACTATCCAGTAGACCCTGAGCTTCATTATTTGCTCATTGAAACACATTAGCGTGCTAAATGACTCACCCACCAGTGCCATGACAGTCCCCTATAATGAAAAGGACATCTTTTTTGGGTGTTAGTTCTAAAAGGTCTTGTAGGTCTTCATAGAATCGTTCAACTTCAGCTTCTTC
>NW_011473675.1:0-653 GCF_000754665.1 Bison bison bison
ATATAACATTTATTTTATAAAGAAGTATATAAAAAGAAGAGGGTTCTATGGCTGGCCAAACAGATATTGCTAATAGTAGCTGATTGTGGGTCATGTTTGGCAAGAAGGTAGGACCTCAAACAAGAGTTAGGTAGACAGTATGGAATCAGAACATGGACAGACACATTGACGGTAGAATAGAACATTGCTGAAATAGATCTATGTATGCAATGAACTTTGACACATAACAGAAGTGATTTGGCAGATCACAGGGAAAAAAGGGAACTATCCAACAGGTGAATCTGGGAAAACTACATATAGGGAAAAATGAAAATTGACGCTTACCTTATACTGTATTTTAAAAAGTCAACTTTAGGAGAATTAAGAACTTGTATGCTGAAAGCAAAATTTTAAGACTTTCAAAAGAAAATGTGGGTGGTTATGTTTCTTACTTTGGAGTGAGAAAATAGACCTAGCCATAGTATAAAGGGTTGATAAGTTAAAGATCTTGATTATCAATAAACAGCACAGGCAAAATTGAAAGACAGGTTACATAAGGATGGAAAATAAGTATTGGGTGGTTAGCATGCTGTAAGGTATACAGAGCAGAAATATAATATTGCCATTCTCCCAAATCATCCCCCCCCACAGAGTCCAAAAGACTGTTCTATACA
>NW_011473676.1:0-640 GCF_000754665.1 Bison bison bison
AATGAATATTAACCAAACTTGAGGAATGGCTGAGTTGAGGGAAGAGTCAGATAATATATAGACAATGTCCAGTGGGGATGAGAAGTGTTGAGACAATTCACAGTTGACTTGTGTTGTGTAAGAGGGAAACATCGCCTGAGGAAACACACACACATAGAGCTTCAGAATGACAACACATGGGCCCACACATGGGCCCCAAATCTGATTCACAGAAACCCACAGTATCTAAATGATGTATCTGTTTCCAAGTACCATAGAACACAGACATCGTTCTTTTCTGGGAGTCAGTCTCTTCTCTGGACCCCCAGTCCTCACCCCCAATAGGAATCCAGCATCAGGGTGACTCTGCAAAGCTAGCTGGAAAGAGAGCCCCAAAACCATCAGCTAAATTGTTCCTCAGAAGAGGGACGGTCGCTCAGTATTTACCATGTTCATTGGCTGCTCCGGCTGCCTGTGATTAGAGAGAAGAGAACAGTGTGAGGGTTGCCAGCACCATGTGTTCTCTGCAGTAAGTTTTATGGTATCTGAGTTTTTGTTTTCCTCAGGTAACTAAACTCAAAACAATCAATCGTTCCAAAAGAAAACAGAGAGGACCCTTGTTGAAAAGGCTGGGCTCTTTCACTTAAGATCTTTCAGTTTC
>NW_011473677.1:0-735 GCF_000754665.1 Bison bison bison
AAGGCTCCTCTGTCCATGGAACTCTCCAGGCAAGAATACTGGAGTGGGTTGCCATTTCCTCAGGGGATCTTTCTGAACCAGGGATTGAAGCCGGATCTCCCACATTGCAGGCAGATTCTTTACTGTCTGAGACTCCAGGGAAATTCAACTGTTTCCCGGGTACATAGTAAATCCCTGTTATTTATTTATTTTATACATGGCAGTACGCATCTGTTAATCACCTACTGCCAATTTATCCCTCCTTGGGCCCCCATGGCTAGAGATCTTATTCTGAGCTTCCCTACAGCCACTTGGGTGTCAGAGCCAGGAACACAGTAGGTGCTCAATACATGACAACCCTCTTCTCCTCTTTCCTAACCAGGCTCTCAAAGATCCCGACTGTTTCTTTAAATGCCCTGTGAGCCCTCAGACACCAGCCTGAGCTGGGGGCACAGAGTAGGCCTGCCTACCATGAATGGCACTGTGGGTCCCTGGGCTGTGTGAAAGCGTGGTGTCTGTGGGCTCTGCCTACATTCATTTAGCAGATCAACAATAAATGGTAGTTATAGGCTCTGGGTTGCTTCCCCCTGGGATCTGTGGCCGCTCTGCACAGATACAGTAGGGCTAATATACACAGCTATGTGGTAGGGTCTGCACATGCACAACAGGACCACACGAAATGGCCCTGGCTGAGTGCACACAGTTGTTCAATCGCTAAGTTGTGTCTGACTCTGCAACCCCATGAACTGCAGCACG
>NW_011473678.1:0-701 GCF_000754665.1 Bison bison bison
TCTTTTATTCTGTGAATTACATGGACTGATTTTTTAATATTATGCCAACCTTACTCTCCTTGGATACATCCCACTTGGTCATCATGTATTATTCCTTTTTATATCTTACCAGGTTTAATTTGCCAATTTTTTCTTTAATAGAAAAACTGAAATTTACTATAACAAACTACTCCCTAAAGAAATGAAATACTAAGCAACAATGTGGCAATTTTCTTGTATCAGAACTATTCATCATCTTAAAATATGTGTGTGTTAGTTGCTTGCCGAGGTCCAGCCCCGGCTGATCCAGGGAGTTCGAAGCGGGGATGGTGTCGGCGAGGATAAGGATACAATAGCCTCAATTAGATATTAATTAGAGATGTAAAGAGTAATAGAATGAGGATAGCTCAGTAGGAAAATTCAGTGGAGAAAAGAGGCTAAGTAGCTTGGTTTACGTGGGAGACCAATAAAACTTCAAGACGAGAAGCTTGCACCACTTATGTAGGCCACAGGCGTCCTTCCATTCTCCCAAAGGAGAGGAGACACTGAGGCCTCCTGGTTCGGATCTTAGAAGCCCAGGCATAATTAGTAAGCATGGCGGGTTCCACACTCCAGATGGAGACTCAGCCAGAGTTTGAGAGAGAGAGCGACATGGGGAGACCAGTATTTCGAGAAACTGATCCCAATTCTCTATTTTCCAGGGTCTGTTTTTATACACTGAG
>NW_011473678.1:4364-5437 GCF_000754665.1 Bison bison bison
AAGGCTATGGTTTCTCCAGTAGTCATGTATGGATGTGAGAGTTGGACTATAAAGAAAGCTGAGCGCCAAAGAATTGATGCTTTTGAACTGTGGTGTTCGAGAAGACTCTTAAAAGTGCCTTGGACAGCAAGGAGATCCAACCAGTCCATCCTAAAGGAGATCAGTCCTGGGTGTTTATTGGAGGGACAGATTTTGAAGCTGAAACTCCATAACTTTGGCCACCTGATGCGAAGAGCTGACTCATTTGAAAAGACCCTGATGTTGGGAAAGAATGAAGGCAGGAGGAGAAGGGGACAACAGAGGATGAGATGGTTGGATGGCATCACCAACTCAATGGATGTGAGTTTGGGTAAACTCCGGGAGTTGGTGATGGACAGGGAGGCCTGGCGTGCTGCGATTCATGGGGTCACAAAGAGTCAGACACGACTGAGTGACTGAACTGAATTGAACTGAAGGATCTCTGGGAGTCTGCATATGAACGTTGTATGAAGGCTACAGAAACTCCAGTTGGCACATTGCTTATTTTTTTATGATATGCTTCTGTTTTCCCTCCATGCTTATGATTTACCTAAATATATAAAGGGAACACAATGACTAATACTATATTGATGTGTCCTAAATAGCCTTTAAGATTCAATGAAGCATTAAGTATTTGTCCTGGGGACTTCCCTGGTGGTCTAGTGGCTAAGATTCTATGCTTTCAGTGCAGGGGCCCAGGGTTTGATCCCTAGTTAGGGAACTGGATTCCACATGCTGCAACTGACACCTGGTGCAGCCAAATTAATACATTTTTTAAAAAGTATTCTGTACATTCCATTTTCATAGCATTATGGTCAACCCTACATATCCAGAAAATGGTGGAGGTGACCCTATTATGTGTAGTAGTTTTTAAAATAATTTATTCCAGGTTTTAAATAAGTCTTAGTAGAAACTAGAGTCAAGTCCATATATAAAGTTCAGACTAGGCATTCCATATCTCTTAACATGAATTGCAGAGATGGTAGCTAGTCTTCACATTCATTTCATCTTTGGAAAACTGGCCTCTTTTTCAAGGTTAACTCAATAATAAATAA
>NW_011473679.1:0-757 GCF_000754665.1 Bison bison bison
AGATGAGAAAGGGGTTTCCAGGTCCCCCTGACGGCTGGTTGTCTCTGCAGCAAGGGCAGCCAAAGGGTGTCCAGAGAAGGCCTGGGAGGGGTTAGGAGAGGTGATCCCATGGTCTTGCCCACCTGACCCCTGCAAGTGGGGCTTCGACGGTGCCCAGATGTCTAGGAACGAAGACGTTGAGTCTGGGGTCCCAGGTCAGGGTGAGCACAGGCACATCACTCAGGTGCTGGGGACCTGTGGCCCCTGGGCCAGGGACACCGGTGGGATTGGCCTCTCCTGGGGTTGGGTGCAGAGTCAGCCTGGGACCCCCTGCTCCAACACTGCTTCCCCACCACTCTCAGGCGCTGCTGCTGCTGGGGGCCGCGGCGCTGGCCTGCCTCGCCCTGGACCTCATCTTCCTGCTCTTCTACTCCTTCTGGCTGTGCTGCCGGCGGCGCAAGAGCGAGGAGCACCTGGACGCAGACTGCTGCTGCACCGCCTGGTGCGTCATCATCGCCACGCTGGTCTGCAGGTGAGCGCGCGGGGCGCGGCGGGGCCATCGGGGGCGTGGTCCGACTGGAAGGGGCGGGGCTGTCTGGGCGTGGCATGGGCGGGGCCAGGCTGGAAGGGGCCGGGCAGGCCGAGTCCCGTGGGGAGACCCCAGGCCCGCGACCTCACGCGGCCCCATCCTGTCCCAGCGCCGGTATCGCCGTGGGGTTCTATGGCAACGGGGAGACCAGTGACGGCATCCATCGGGCCACCTACTCGCTCCGCCACG
>NW_011473680.1:0-561 GCF_000754665.1 Bison bison bison
ACTGCAGCCTACCAGGCTCCTCCATCCATGGGATTTTCCAGGCAAGAGTACTGGAGTGGGGTGCCATTGCCTTCTCTGAAGTATTGTGATAGACACTTTATAAATCTTGCTTCATGTGTTCCTTACACCAGCTCTGTCAGTAAGTGGCCAAAGAAAGAGCATCTCAGGGAGCCAGAACAACATGTGCTAAGGCCCTGAGGCAGGAAGGAGATGGCACATTCAAGTAAAATTGTAGATAAAATACTGACTGCCCAGTTAAATTTGAATTTCAGGTAAACTGAATAATTTTTAGTAGAAATTATATCCTATAATATTGAGGACATACTTCTACTAAAATTTATTATTTATCTGAAATTTATATTTAACTGGGCCTTGTGTATCTTTATTTGCTAAGCCTGACAGCCCTAATTTAAGAGACTAAGTAGCTGGATTAGAGAAGGTACGGGGGGACATGGTATGAGAAGTCAGAGAGGCAGGCAGACAGCAGACTGTACAGGGCCTTTGGAAGCCTTGAGGGAGGACTTTGGTCTCCATTGTAAGGGTAATGGGAAAAACTATTGA
>NW_011473681.1:0-830 GCF_000754665.1 Bison bison bison
AGCATTATTTTGAGAGGCTCAGGAACCAAAGACATTTTCATTGTTATCTAAGCCCTTGTGTTTCCTTCTCACCTCTGGCATCACCTTGGAAAACAAGGTTTTACAGTATTATTTAGAAAAGAATAATGTATTTGAACAACCATACAATTTAATAATTCCACTTGCCACTTACTTGACTGATTGCAAATTAACATTGCCAGTATACTAGGCAATGGAGTTGGTTAGCCAAGGAAGGTTGGATGAATGTAGATGTATGTCTATGTGTGCATACTAAGTTGCTTCAGTTGTGTCTGACTCTGTGCAACCCTGTGGATTGTAGCCTGCCAGACCCCTCTATCCGTGGAATTTTCCAGCAAAGAATACTGAAGTGGGTTATAATGACCTCCTCCAGGGGATCTTTCCAACCCAGGGATCAAACCTGTGTTTCCTGCATTGCAAGTGGATTCTTTACCACGGAGCCACTGGGGAAGCCCAATCTCCTAATAAAGAATGGTGCTGAAAATAAATGATTATATTCTACCAAAATGTATGCATCTAAATTAGTTTGTCCCAGGACTTACCTGGTGGCCCAGTGGCTAAGACTCCATGGTCCCTGTACAAGGGCCCTTAGTTCAATCCCTGGTCAGGGAACTAGATCCCACATGCCACAAATAAGAGTTTATATGCTGTAACTAAAACCTGACACAGCCAAATAAATGAATATTTAAAAAAATAAATTAATTAGCTTGTCCCTCTAAAACATGGAACAGTACAGTGTAGTCATGTATGGATGTGAGAGTTGGACCATAAAAAAAGCTGAGTGCCAAAGAATTGATGCTTTTGAACTGTGG
>NW_011473682.1:0-876 GCF_000754665.1 Bison bison bison
TCATGTGAAGAGTTGACTCATTGGAAAAGACTCTGATGCTGGGAGGGGACTGGGGGCAGGAGGAGAAGGGGACGACAGAGGATGAGATGGCTGGATGGCATCACTGACTCGATGGACATGAGTCTGAATGAACTCCGGGAGTTGGTGATGGACAGGGAGGCCTGGCATGCTGCGATTCATGGGGTCGCAAAGAGTCGGACACGACTGAGCGACTGAACTGAGATGATAATCTTTTACTCCCTAAAAGAAATATATTGGGTTAAGATGATTTAACACTGAATATTCAGAATCATAAATAAATATTATTTAAAAGACAGAGAGAGATTTCAGCTAATGCTCAACCTTGGAGTTCAGTTGGCTAAACAAATGTTAACTGTGAGCTATCACACATGACCAATCAAGGTTTTCTTCCTAGTACAGCAGTATCTACCAGGACTTTCTTAGGGACTACAATCTGAAAAATGTGAAAGTCAAAAGGACCAGGAGATTAACAAGCACTGGGGAAAAAAAAGGTACTCATGTTAAATACAGGTAAGAGTTCATCACTAATTTATCTTCCCTCAACCGATCCTCCCATTTCTTTGGTTGAGTAGAAATTTGTTTATAATTGGCATATTGCTAGAAATCACATCCCTGACCCATAGAACAAAAATGTAAGAGAGCTATTTATGATAAATTAGCAAGTGATCACAACATAGCAGTAACAAAAATGTTATAAAAGCAAACCCCTCACATCTCCTCCCCAGTTTAATTCTCTTCTTCCCTCCACAAAGCAGACACAAAACCAGATATTTGTGTTATAAACTAGCTATCACTGAATCAAGGCCAGAAAAAAATTTGCTTGTATAGGTTCATATGGTAGTATAACAAAGCACC
>NW_011473683.1:0-818 GCF_000754665.1 Bison bison bison
TAAGCTCTACCATAAACAGCGCCATGCTGAGAAAATACAAATGAAAAAGACTATTAAGATGCATGAAAAGAGAAACACCAAACAGAAGAATGATGAAAAGACTCCACAAGGAGCAGTACCTGCATATCTACTGGACCGAGAGGGACAGTCTCGAGCTAAAGTACTTTCCAATATGATTAAACAGAAACGAAAAGAGAAAGCGGGAAAATGGGAGGTCCCTCTGCCTAAAGTTCGTGCCCAGGGAGAAACAGAAGTATTAAAAGTTATTCAAACAGGAAAGAGAAAGAAGAAAGCCTGGAAGAGGATGGTTACTAAAGTCTGTTTTGTTGGAGATGGCTTTACTCGAAAACCACCTAAATATGAAAGATTCATTAGGCCAATGGGATTACGTTTCAAGAAGGCTCATGTAACACATCCTGAACTGAAAGCCACCTTTTGCTTGCCAATACTTGGTGTAAAGAAGAATCCCTCATCCCCACTATATACAACTTTGGGCGTTATTACCAAAGGAACCGTCATTGAGGTGAACGTGAGCGAGTTGGGCCTTGTAACACAAGGAGGCAAAGTCATCTGGGGAAAATATGCCCAGGTTACCAATAATCCTGAAAATGATGGATGCATAAATGCAGTCTTACTGGTTTGACAGCAGTTACATGCAAATAACTCCTTATAATTACTGAAGACTACACACCAATTGGGAAACCGTTACTCTGATATTTCTGAATACTACCAACCAACCTTACATGTTGTCTTCAGTCAAAGAAAACTATTTATTCTACTGTTTTAAAAAAGAAAAAAGCCAACATTAAAATGATCTA
>NW_011473684.1:0-900 GCF_000754665.1 Bison bison bison
CTGGACCTCCAGGGAAGTCCCTTACGTACATGCCGTTTGGTGGCCGTGAGCACTCCTTGCTGTCGGGTGGCCACTCAAGAGTGGCAGGGTTGGTGAACTTTAGTAGGTATTGCCAAATAGTTGTCCAAAGTGGCTGCACTGTTTTATAGCCCCACCAGCAGTGTTCCAGAGTTCTGGTTGCTCTGCAGCCTCATCAACACTTGATATTGTCTGTCGTTTTATTTTAGCCATTCTGGTGGTCCGGGCATCAGTGATTCTCTTTTTTTTCTTTCCTTTCTCAGACTTTTATTTTTAAAATCTCGTTCCTTGCCTGGGTATATAGTCTTTTGTTGTTGTTTTATTTTTTTAAATGAACATACTGTTGTTTTTATGGAAGTATTTTATGGTAATATAAATTCATACCTTTACCAGAAACATCAGTGATTCTTTTGTGCAGTCAGGGTGGGAAACTGCTGTTCCATGGTATGTGGGTGGGTGTGAGATTTGGGGAGCCCTGGGACCACCCCTGCTTGACTGTACCTGATATCCATTTCCAAGGGTCTTTGGCAAAACCAAATCCTGGTGGATACATTAAAAGGTCATCAGATAGTAACATCCTCATGTGACTTGATTTAGCCATTTCTTTTCAGCCTGAGAGACCAGCTCCAAAGGGCTGTGGAAGGAAACGGGTTCATTTTGCTGTCCACGAGGCCACCTTCTATGAATCTCACGAGGATAGCTGGCAGCAGCTGCAGGGAGGCACCCTCTCTAGTGTTTCACGGTTTCCAAAATGCTTCTCATCTGAACTCCTTTGGGTTTCACTGCTGCCCCCAAAGACAGCAAGAGAACATTGTGTCAGCTCCCTAGGACAGAAGGGGAAATCAAGGCCAGTCACTTGTTCAAAGTCATGCAGCAAGTTAG
>NW_011473685.1:0-920 GCF_000754665.1 Bison bison bison
TAAATATATGTCAGTTTTAAAATTCTACTTTCTCTTCTACTCACAATCTACTATCTGCCCTCAAAATGATTATGTGTGTTTTATGTCTACTCTATAGGCATATAATAAAATGGTAAATGTGGCTTTTCCTCACTCTCTTTCGAGCTAATATTGTTTTAAGTTTCTTCTTACATTCCTTAGTAAGCAGTATTTTCTCTCATTCTTATTAAACTTTACTTGTCTAGTTTAACCAGTTTTATTTTCCTCCTGCTTATTGTATTTCCATCCACAAATGTCAAAAGGAATTTCTTACATTCCTATTTCCTCTGACACAGAATGCTTCTCTTAAGTACATAATTCTAACTCTCTTATATTGTAACTATGGACATGATTGTAATTAAACATTAAGCAAAGCAGGAGACCTAAGTGGGCATTGTCTTCATAATCAACACATGGTCAGTCACTTCCAAAGGGTCCTCAACACTGATGAGCAGTATCACTGGCGCCTTAAGCTTATACAGTGGACCACTGTTGCCCACTGGCCTCTCTGTGAAATTATCTCCTGGTTTTCTTCCTTTCTCAGTGGCTATTTGTTTTCATGTTGCACTTCCTCATGACTTTGTCCTGACCCATCTTCTCTTCTGGCCATACTCTCTACTGAGGTTATTGTATCCACTCACATAATTTAAAATAGCATTTCTATGTCTGTGACTCTCATATGTATCTTCCATGTATTGCTCATTTGTATAATTATAGATGGGGATCAGCAGTTTAGCTCCATGAACTTTTTTTGTGTGTGTGAGGATATCTACCAAACATAAAATTTAGCATTTTAACTGTTTTTAAGTGTAGAATTTAGTGGCACTAAGTATATTCACATTGATGTTGTTTAGTCATCCAGTCATGTCTGACTCTTTTGCAACCCCATGGAGTATAGCCTG
>NW_011473686.1:0-1056 GCF_000754665.1 Bison bison bison
ATTTTGCCTCTTTGGTACCTGAGATCGGTTTATGAATCATTTATTTTTCTATTTATGTAAGTTGTACTCTTTCACAGTCTTACCTGTGGCTATGTTCAAAACAGTAAAAAGGGATGTTCTACCCTAGTCCTTAGCATTCCAGGGCAAGTGTATTTGCAGTCATACATAGCACATGGATTTTATATATTTTATAGTTGAAGCGTTTGGAGACCAAATTATTTCACAGTTATATGGGTCAGCCTCTTGAAAACTCAGGTGATTTCTCATTTGAAGTAATATCCCTAATCTTATCTTCAGTCAAATAAGGCAGTGTAAAATATTGCATTGATATGGAAAACTGATGCCTGATTTTTCCATCTAATATAGACTGATGTAATTCAGTAATTCTGTGATGAGAAAGCAAGATTTACCTGGAACAATTGAGTCTCAATATTAATATCGGACTAACTTCATTGAGAATATGACTTATGTATGGCATTCTATCCTTGGTTTCTCATCTTTAGGCTGAGAATAACATCCTCTCTCTGTCTCCATATGTAAAAGATCTTTTAACTCTTTAAAAACCATATGTATACTCTGTGAAGCCAAGGAATTGGTAGCACTATTTTCTGAAGCACGAGTCAACACATTTTTCCGTAAAGACCCAGGTAGTAAATAGTTTAGGCTTTGTACATCCTATGGTCTTTGTCACAACTATTCAAGTCTACCTTATTTGTGCAAATACTACCATAGACAATACATAAATGAATAGGTGTGATTGTATTCTAATAAAACTTTCTTTTTAAAAATCAGCCCCCTCCTGAGACAAAGAAACATAGAATTCCCATATTACCCAATTATTCCACTTTTGAATATATACCCAAAAAACCTGAAAGCAGGAACTCAGGCAGGTATTTGTATCCCCGTGTTTATAGGAGCATTATTCACAATAAACAAGAGGTATAAACAACCCAAATGTCCACTGATATAACTGAATGCATAAACAAAGTGTGGTGTATCCATACAATGTAATATTCAGTTCAGTTCAGTTCAGTTGCTCAGTCATGTCCGACTCTT
>NW_011473686.1:5044-5774 GCF_000754665.1 Bison bison bison
TTATAATTTGAGTCTAATTGTTGTCAAATAAAATTTTAATTTCTCAGTCTAGAAATTAAAATAGATAAGTGAACAATTCACTATAAGAATATAATATAGTTTAAGACTAAATAATTGAAATCACCACATGACTTCAGAAGTTTTATTTAACAAAAGTTATAACAATGTTTTAATGAATATTAATATTATATTTTTATTATTTTTTTCTGTCACAAAATATAAGGCACATTTAAGAAAAGTATTTCATTAAATATCAGATATTAAAATTAATTCATAAATATTGCCTGTATATGAGCATTTGTAGGGAATCCATAATGGATCTGCAGATTTGGGTTATTTTATACCAATAATATCCTTGTCTTATTGGTATTTTATTTTATACCTATAATATCCTTAAGAACAAAGCTAGTGGAGGTGATAGAATCTCAGCTGAGCTATTTCAAATCCTAAAAGATGATGCTATGAAAGTGCTGCACTCAATATGCCAGCAAATTTGGAAAACTCAGCAGTGGCCACAGGACTGGACAAGGTCAGTTTTCATTTCAATACCAAAGAAAGGCAATGCCAAAAATGTTCAAATTACTGCACAATTGCACTCATCTCACATGCCAGCAAAATAATGCTCAAAATTCTCTAAGCTAGGCCTCAACAGTACATGAACCAAGAACTTCAAGATATTCAAGCTGGATTTAAAAAAGGCAGAGGAACCAGAGATCAACAGAGGCCAACA
>NW_011473687.1:0-741 GCF_000754665.1 Bison bison bison
CGTATAATCCAAGAAGACCATTTGTATAAAGAAATCTTCTATGCATTGTTTTATTTATTATGCACATCTTTATTTTGTTAATATAGCCAACTCGATTATCTAGGCTATGAAAGGGCTAAGTGGTGTAAATAATCCATAACATTGGAGAAAAGGTCATTTATATCTGCCTTAGGGGTGTAATATAGTTCACCCCCCTCAGCAGCAGCAGGTGTGCCTAATTGATTTTGCTTAGACTAATACTAGAATTAACTCACACACTCTGAGCACATATATACTAAAAACATGTTGGTAACTGAGCAGGGAGGGCTGATCCAGGATTCTTATGAAGCTGTTTGATGTACAATTTCCCTACAAAATCTTGAATCCTCTTTGTAATGAATCTATCAGATTCCCCATATGAACTGAGAGCTTGTCCTCATTTTGACAGGCTGCATACCAGTCCCAAAGATGCCATCATTTCTCATATTCTCAAAAATCTTTCTTCATGATTCACCTCTGAAACCTGCCTTCCTTTCCCCCTGTCAGTCATGAGATAATCCAGGCTGCTGTATTCACTCATCCATTGTAATGTCTGTCCCTGATGAACTCTGGGGGCTAGATGAGAGGTTTGATGGGCAGGCAGGGAAGAACACATTGGGATCAGCCATAAACCTCCATGGCTTCAGTCCCCCTATTTATCCTGATTACTGCTAAACTCCTGTACCTGGCTCAGACCTCTCTCCCAAGATCTTCTGGTGTGTG
>NW_011473688.1:0-710 GCF_000754665.1 Bison bison bison
AATTCATTTTTTTTTTAATGTTAAAGCCCTGAGCAGTGGTATTTAAATATCCTGAGAAACCCCATTTATATATACAAATATGAACAAATCTATAGAGGATTTCTACAATACCATTCATAGGTGTGTTTAAATTATGCTTAATACCACAAATTAGTACTGTTGAATTTTAAAATCTATTACTTTTGTTTTCTTTAATACCGAGAACTCTAAAGACAACTGAAAGTGGCCCTGTTGACAGTTTTTTTTAATAGTAAAAGTAATAGGCAGATGTGATTAGAAAAGACACAAAATGAAAAGCAAAAGACTTCCACTCCTACACTCCCTGAAGAAGGTTTCTTGTAATGATTTCCAGACAAAATTTGTATGCATTTGCTAGTATATAAAACCCACTGACTTATATATAAGGTTATTGTTGGATTTTTTTATTAAAATGAGTTTGTTTCTTAATGTGATTTATTTGCCTTGTGTTTAGAATATTGCATGGTAAAGTTTCTTTTGTGCATATTATACTTTTATTTTACTAATATATTAAAAGCCATATTTCAATGACCCCTGTACATTTTTCATGCTGTCTTACTCCCAATGGCCTCTGTGCATGTAAGTAACCTGTTGAGTGACTGTGCCTCTTTGTTTTTGACGATTTCCTCTCATCAAGTCCCTTTCTTTTAATCAGCAAACAACTTAAAACCTTTAAAAGTTCAGTCTCTAAG
>NW_011473689.1:0-730 GCF_000754665.1 Bison bison bison
AGGGTAGACTCTCAAAAATACAATATTAAAAAATCAAAACAAAAATCACAAAAATTATTTTAAATATATATATATGAAATTTATATAGCTTGCTTTACAAATAGCATCTTTTTTTGGCAAGGTAATAGGTTTAAAAAATGAAAATTAAAGGAGTAATAAAGAACTTTAAAATTTAAAAAAAATTTAATAAGTGATAGTAAGGAAATATATCTAGGAATTTCTTTGGATCTGTTGAGGGCAGTGTGTGGTCTATTCAGTTTCAGATAGTTCCTTTTTTCAGATTATACTTCTTCTCAAGGTCTATAGGCCACTTCCAATGTAGTCGGTTCTAACTACAGGGTTTCAGTCTGTTGCACCTGTCACTTCCAAAGCTGTTCCCTCTTCTTTGTTTATTTTGGCTTCCTCTGTTTGCAAGTCTCTTCAGTGTCTAATTTCTGCCCTGACACAAGGGGGTGAAGGTGATCACTTATTTAGGCTCACTTGCTCAGTTGTGCTGTGGGGAGGAAGGAACACTGCAAATAAATATCACTGGCATGTGTGGGGAGTGCTCACAGTGTCTGGGCCACACTGGGTTTGCCCCCACTCACAGCGTGTGTACTTTTCCAGTCTAGTCTGTTCAGGCTCCAGGTTGTTCTGCAGGGGAACTGTCTAAAGCAGGCCCTGGGTTGCGTGCATTACCCAGGACTAAGCTGCTCAGGTTCAGGTTCTTGGGTACTCCACAAAGGCACAG
>NW_011473690.1:0-805 GCF_000754665.1 Bison bison bison
ATGGCTAAGTAATATTCCATTGTGTATATATACCACATACTTTTTATCCATTCCTCTGCTGATGGAAATCTAGGTTGCTGCCATGTCCTGGTTATTGTAAATAGTGCTGCAGTAAGCTTGGGTGCATTTATCTTTTTGAATTATGATTTTCTTTGGATATATGCCTTGGAGTGAGGAGGGCATGGCAACCCACTCCAGTATTCTTGCCTGGCGAATCCACATGGACAGAGGAGCCTGGTGGGCTATATATATAGTCCATGGGGTTGCAAAGAGTCGTTCATGTCTGAGTGACTACGCATAGCACAGTGCATGCTTAGGAGTGGGATTGCTTGGTCATATGATAGTTCTGTTTTTAGTTTTGTAAGGAACCTCTGTACTGTTCTCCATATTGGCCGTACCAGTTTACATTCCCACCAACAGTATAGGAGGGTTCCCTTTTCTCCACACCCTCTCCAGCATTTATTGTTTGTAGATTTTTTTTATGATGGCCATTCTGACTGCTATGAGTTGATATGTCGTGGGTTCTATGTACATGTCTCTAATAACTTGTGATGTTGTGTATCTTTTTTTTAGCCCATTTTTAAATGAAAGTCATTTTTTGAATACTTTATTTCCTGGATTGCGTCTTTGGTGTGGTATCTAAATATTTATAACCAATTCCACTGTTACCAAGACTTTTTCGTTATTTTCTAGAAGTCTTATACTTTTTGCATTTTAGATCTGTGAGTAATTATTAGTTATTTTTGTAAAAGGTGTAATGTCTGAGTCTAGATTCATGATTTTGCAGGTGGATATCCAGTTGTCC
>NW_011473691.1:0-899 GCF_000754665.1 Bison bison bison
TCATGACCCAAAAAACCATGATGGTGTGATCACTCACCTAGAGCCAGGCATCATGGAATGTGAAGTAAATTGGATCTTAGGAAGCATCACTACAAACAAAGGTAATGGAGGTGATGCAATTTCAAATGAGCTATTTCAAATCCTAAAAGGTGATCTGCGAAAGTGCTGCAGTCAGGAGGAGCTAAGATGGTGGAGGAGCAGGACGGGGAGAACACTTTCTCCCCCACAAATTCATCAAAAGAACATTTAAACGCCGAGTAAATTCTACAAAACAACTTCTGAATGCCAGCAGAGGACATCAGGCACCCATTAAAGCAATCCGTGTCTTTGAAAGGAGAGAGAAGAAATACAGCTCCACCCACCGGAACACCAACACAAGTTTCCCTAGCCAAGAAACCTTGACAAGCCACCTGTACAAACCCACACACAGCGAGGAAACGCCACAATAAAGAGAACTCCACAAACTGCCAGAATACAGAAAGGACACCCCAAACTCAGCAATTTAAACAAGATGAAGAGACAGAGGAATACCCAGCAGATAAAGGAACAGGATAAATGCCCACCAAACCAAACAAAAGAGGACGAGATAGGGAATCTACCTGGTAAAGAATTCCAAATAATGATAGTGAAATTGATCTAAATCTTGAAATCAAAATAGAATCACAGATTAATAGCCTGGAGACAAGGATTGAGAAGATGCAAGAAAGGTTTAACAAGGACCTAGAAGAAATAAAAAAGAGTCAATATATAATGAATAATGCAATAAATGAAATCAAAAACACTCTGGAGGCAATAAATAGTAGAATAACAGAGGTAAAAGATAGGATTAATGAATTAGAAGATAGAATGGTAGAAATAAATGAATCAGAGAGGAAAAAAGAAAAATGAATTAAAAGAAA
>NW_011473692.1:0-654 GCF_000754665.1 Bison bison bison
CAGTATACTAATGCATATATATGGAATTTAGAAAGATGGTAACAATAACCCTGTATACAAGACAGCAGATGAGACAATGATGTATAGAACAGTCTTTTGGACTCTGTGGGAGAGGGAGAGGGTGAGATGATTTGGGAGAATGGCACTGAAATATGTATAATATATATGAAACAAGTCGCCAGTCCAGGCTCGATGCACGATACTGGATACTTGGGGCTGGTGCACTGGGACGATTCAGAGGGATGGTATGGGGAGGGAGGAGGGAGGAGGGTTCAAGATGGGGAACTCGTGTATGCCTGTGGCGGATTCATTTCGATATATGGCAGAACCAATACAATATTGTAAAGTTTAAAAATAAAATAAAATAAAAAAAAAAATAATAATAAAAAAGAAAGTGCTGCAGTCAATATTCCAGCATATTTGGAAAACTCCACAGAATTGGAAAAGGTCAGTTTTCACTCCAATCCCAGTGAAAGGAAATGCCAAAAAATGTCCAAACTATTGTACAACTGCACTCATCTCACATGCTAGCAAAGTAATGCTCAAAATTATTCAAGCCAGGCTTCAGTAGTATGTGAACCATAAACTTTCAGATGTTCAAGGTAGATTTAGAAAAGGCAGAGGAACCAGAGATCAAATTGCCAAAATCTGTTG
>NW_011473693.1:0-292 GCF_000754665.1 Bison bison bison
TCCCAAAGAAAGGCAATGCCAAAGAATGTTCAAACTACCGCACAATTGCACTCATCTCACACGCTAGTAAAGTAATGCTCAAAATTCTCCAAGCCAGATCTCAGCAGTATGTGAATCATGAACTTCCAGATGTTCAAGCTGATTTTAGAAAAGGCAGAGGAACCAGAGATCAAGTTGCCAACATCCGCTGGATCACCGAAAACGCAAGAGAGTTCCAGAAAAACATCTATTTCTGCTTTATTGACTATGCCAAAGCCTTTGACTGTGTGGATCACAATAAACTGTGGAACAT
>NW_011473693.1:4438-5328 GCF_000754665.1 Bison bison bison
ATTGATGTTGTGGTTATTTTAAACATCCTTGTGTTTTAGAGATTTGGGGCTAAGTCTGTCCCACTATCTGTTCCTTATGGCCTGTAAGCTAAGAACAGTTTTTTTATTAATATTTTTAAATGGTTGAAAGAATCCAAAGAAGAATATTTGTCTCTCATAGGAAAATTATATGAAATTCAAATTTCAGTGTTCAGAAATAAGGTTTTATTGGAGCATAGCCATCCTCATTCACTAATATTTGTCTGTGGCTGCCTTTGTGCTCCACCAGCAGAGTTGAGGGGTTGCATAGATCATCCGATGTGAAAATCTGGAAATGTATTTCCTGGTTCTTTATAGGAAATCTCTGCCCACTCTGTCCCAGAGCTCTGCTGTTCTAAGTGTGGCCTGTGGACCAGCAGCATCGGCTGGCCTGGGAGGCTGTTAGAATCTTGTCTCTACCCCAGACCCACTGACTCAGAATCTCTGGATCCCAGGTGAGTCCTGCTCACAGTACAGTTAGAAAAGCGCTGGTTTAGAAGCCCTGCTCGGTCCTCCTGTAGTTGTACCCTCCAGTACAACTACAGCCTACAACAGGTGCAGGCTGCCAGGGAGGACCAGGGGGTGTGGCCACCTGGAGCCCCATCCACTCCAGGCCGTTCTCTGACCACCTGGAGCCCAGAACCCTGCTCCCAGCGTCAGTGCAGGCCTCCTCCTGGGGCCCACCTCCCAGCTTGACAGGTGGTCAAGATACAGCTGTTTAGGGTGGGAAGAGGGTGGCCTGAGCTTGGACTTGAAGGCTGGGGGTGCTCTTGCTTGAGCAGTGGATTCCTCAGGGCACAGAGAGGGTCAGAGCCAGAGGTGGGAAGAGCAGTGGGAGGGCTGGGGGCTGGGGCGGCTCTTCCCTCTGCTGT
>NW_011473694.1:0-502 GCF_000754665.1 Bison bison bison
TCTCAGACACCCATAATGTGTATATTTTTCTTGATGGGGTCCATAATTCATATAGATGTTTTTCATTTTTTCTTTTATTCTTCTCTGACAAGATAATTTCAAATGATCTGTGTTTGAGTTCACTGATTCTTTTTTCTTCTTAAGTCTGTTGTTGATATTCTGTATTGCATTTTTCATTTCATTCATTGTATCTTCAGCTCCAGAGCTTCTCTTTAATTCTTTTTTTATGATTTCTGTCTCTCTGTTGAACCTCTAATCTTGTCCATGTGTTTCTTTTCCTGATTTCATTGAGTAGTCTATCTGTGTTATCTTATAGCTTGTTTAACTTATTTAAAACAATTATTTTGAATTTGTTGTCAATTTGTAGACCTCCATTTCTTTGAGATCAGTTACCGAAAAGTCAGAGATATGTTCAAGAAAATTAGAGATACCATGGGAACATTTCATGCAAAGATGGGCTCGATAAAGGACAGAAATGGTATGGACCTAACAGAAGCAGAAG
>NW_011473695.1:0-701 GCF_000754665.1 Bison bison bison
CCTGGGGATCAATGGAAGTTCAGTGGAAACCCTGGACTATCACCCTCACCCGGAGTAATGAGGTGATACTCTTACTCAGTGAAGTGTTATCAGAAAGCAAATGCTTGTTTTCATCTGAGCACTTCTCATTGATACTTTATTATGTATTTGCCTAGTTTATTAATATCTTTCCCCAATACTAGAATGTAAGTTCTATGAAGGTAAGAACTTTATATTGTTCATTGACTGGAACTAGATGGTCTAAGATGATTTTACTCACATGTCTGGCAGTTGGTGTTGGGTATTGGCTGGGCCACATATATCCAAGTGATCCCTCATCCTCCAGTAGGCAACCCCAGGCTTCTTTATGAGATGAAGCATTCCAAGAAGAGAAGAGACAAAGCACAGGGACTTTCTAAGTCTCTGCTTGTGTCTCATTTGATTTCCCATAACTGAAAGTAAGTCACATGATCAAGCCCAGAGCTGATGTTGAAGGAATCTACAAAAAGGCATAGATTGGAGGCCATTATTGTAGAAACATGGAATTTACCTAAATTCAGTGGTATTCAGAGCTGCAAGCTGATTGTACACATCTCTTTACAACTTCAGTTGTGGCTTGTAGCCTGAAATTGGCCATGATGGAAATATTTACAGTACAGAATTCAGCAAATGATACAAATCAGGGCTTCCCCCACCCTCATCCCCTTTCCGGAGGCAGGTTG
>NW_011473696.1:0-803 GCF_000754665.1 Bison bison bison
AAAAAAAAAAAAAAAATCACTCTCAGAATGACAAAGTGAACACTAAATGCAAAAAAAAAAAATGAAAGAGGCTCCATGTGGATTAGTATAGACAGTAATACTAGATGAAAGTGAAGTATAAGTTTCTTATAGAGTTTAAGTCTGAATGACTGGAAATACACTGTTCGTTGACACAAATAGATAGTTAACATGGAGAATCAGCATTGTGCTTTTTGATCATTTCTCCAAATTGGTCTTTCTGCTTTCTTTGAGATTCTCATTTCTGAAACCCACATTCCTACTTTCTCCAGAATAATCTTCCAAAAAGGACTTTGAACTTTTCATATTCCTCAAAAATATTATTAAATGGCTGCTTGAGGACAGGTTTTAGTCAAATCCACTTAAGTTAGCACTCCAGGACTTTAATAATCTGGTATAAAAATCCTTTCTCCCTCTCCTCGCATAATATTTCAGACCTTCTGTTCAGTCACATGAGATCACTCAGCTGGGTTTCTGCAGTGCAGTCTCCTAAGCCTAGAAGATCCTTCCTCTTTTTAAAAAAAATCATTGCGTCTAACACAACACTGTAAATCAACTATACTCCAATCATTTTTTAAATAAATTAAAAAATGGCTATTATGGACCACCAGGGAAGTCCCCACTTCAGAGTATACATCCCAAGGAAATTAAATCAGTATCTTGGATAGATAGCTGTACTCTTTTGTTCAGTGCAGCCAAGTCACAGTGGCCAAGACATGGAAACAACTTCAGTGTCTGTCAATAGATGAATGGCTAAAACAAATGTGATATATATATATATATAT
>NW_011473697.1:0-814 GCF_000754665.1 Bison bison bison
GCTGGAGATGGTGTGGAGAAAAGGGAACCCTCTTACACTGTTGGTGGGAATGCAAACTAGTACAGCCACAACGGAGAACAGTGTGGAGATTCCTTAAAAAACTGGAAAAAGAATTATTTTCTTAAAATATTGAGTATACACATCAGTGATTGCACACTACTAGGGAAATATATTTAGTTCAGGCACATTGCTAAATAAATAAACAAAAAACAAAAACAGCAAAAACAAACCCAGGGGAGAGGATAATAAGAATCCAGAGATGCTACCATACATTATTGAAAATGTCCAGTTTTCAACAAAAAGGCAAGCACAAAACAAAAACAGGACAGTGTGACCCATACACAAGAAAAGACAGGCAATAGAAACTATCTCTGAAAGATCTTAGATGATGGACTTACCAGACAAAGAATTCAAAGCAGGTATTACAAATATGTTCTAAGAACTAAAGAAAATGATGTTTAAAGAATTAAAAGGAAAAATAACAATAATGACTCATCAAATACAGAATATCAATAAAGAGACAAAAATTATTTTTAAAGGACTGTTTTCAAATTCTGGAGTTTAAAACTACAATAACTGAAATAAGAAATTCACTCATTTCAGGGATTCAAACATTTAAACTGGCAGAAGAAAGAATCAGCAAACTTGAAGGTAAATCAATGGAAATTGTCCAGTCCAAAGAACAGAAAGAAAATGTACTGAAGAAATTTTAGCAAAATTTGTGGTGTTGGAGAAGACTCTTGAGAGTCCCTTGGACTGCAAGGAGATCCAACCAGTCCATTCTGAAGGAGATCAGCCCTGGGATTTCTTTGGA
>NW_011473697.1:4910-5334 GCF_000754665.1 Bison bison bison
CAAACCCAGGAATCGAACCAGGGTTTCCTACATTGCAAGAGGATTTTTTACCAGCTGAGCTACCAGGGAAGCCCTTGCAAAATGCTACCACTGGAGAAAACAAGGCAAAGCGTACCAGGGACCGCACTGTATTATTTCTTAGACCTCCATGTGTCAATGGGATGTTATAGAGAAATGAAAACCTTTACAACAAATGTCACTGGGACAACTGGATATCCATATGGAAAAAGATTAATTTAGATGCTTTCCTCATGTTATCCACAAAAAATTAACTCACAGTACAAATTTAAGAGCTAAAAGTATAAAACTTTCTGAAGAAAATACAGGAAAAGATTTTTATGACCTCGAGTAAGGCCAAGAATTCTTAGCTACCACATCAAAAATACAACCAATAGAAGAAAAATGATAAATTTCACTTTATAAA
>NW_011473698.1:0-585 GCF_000754665.1 Bison bison bison
TATTCTTACAGTAGCCTCAAGACTTCTCCATCTATACAGCACCAATGATAAAACATCTAGGTTAATGATGAAAAGTTTCTCCATAGTGAGGGAAACCCAGAGAGGTTCACAGAGTTACATGGAGAAAAGAAGAGGGAGGACAGAGATAGAGGTGACCAGGAGGAGAAGAGGGGGAATAAAAAGGGGAGAGAGCAAGCTAGCCAGTAATCGCTCCCCAATGTGCTCTCCCCAGTCTGGACCCTTCAGAGATGTTCACAGAGTTACACAGAGAAGAGAAGAGGAAGGAGACAGAGGTGGCCAGGATGATAAAAGGGGGAATCAAAAGGAGAGAGACAGATCCAGCCAGTAATCAGTTTCCTAAGTGTTCTCCACAGCCCGGAACACACAAAGAGACTCACAGAGTTGGGTAGAGAAGAGAAGGGCGAGGGAGGAGATAGAGGAGACCTGGTGGAGAAAAAGGAGAGTCAAAAGTGGGAGAGAGCAATCAAGCCAGTAATCTCACTCCCAAGTAAAAATGGGTACTGAAGATTGGGTTCTTAAAGGTACAAAATTGATAACAAATACCAAAAAGCAAAGATTAAAAAT
>NW_011473699.1:0-742 GCF_000754665.1 Bison bison bison
GCCCCACTGCTGGACGCAGCTTGTCAAGTGTGCCGTCACCTCTTGATGCCTTCGTCGCCACCGCGGCAACAGCTCAGCAGCAGGGGCAGCCGTGCCTGGAGCAGCCCGCAGGCGCCCGCATCCCCCATCCTGGCTGCGTGCCTCCGCTTCGGCCAGGATCAGCTCCACTAGCCCCACAAGCTCCGCCGGCTGCACCCGCAGCACCAGCTCCTCCCGCCGCTTCTGCAGTCGGATGCGGTTGGTCAGTCCCGCGCGGCATGGCCGTGCCCGGGCCACCCCGCCCTCTGGGCAGGGGACACACCAAACCTGCCTGTGGGGTGCGCTGGTCCCTGCCCTGCCAGATCCGAGGGACGTGGATGCAGGCCCAGAGGAAGTCAAGGGAGGCCGAGGGGTCAAACCTGGAGGAGGTGAGGAGGCCAGACCCAGCAGGAGGCGTGACTCCAGGCGGAGGGAGGCGGATGGGACCGGCAAGATGCCCCTTGTCGGCTGTGACCCCGGCCGGGCTCAGAGGACGTGGGCCACCCGCCCGACCTCGTCCAGCCCTTCCCCCACCCGCCCCGCACTTGCAGCCACGCGGCACTGACAACAGCCCTTACTGTGACTGGAGAACAGGGCACCGGCCACCCAGGGCAGGGCCACCCGGGCCAGGGAGCCGGCTCCTGCAGGGGCCAGGGTGGTGCTGGGCCAGGCTCCCAGAGGAGCTCTGCACTGGGCGGCTGCACACAGCACTCTGGGGCCTCAC
>NW_011473700.1:0-747 GCF_000754665.1 Bison bison bison
GTTGGGATTGTGAATTTGATCAATTTAATATAAATGATGTATGTATGATAAAAAGAGAGATTCTCCTCTGTATGTGTGATAAAGAGAAGTGTTTATGTAAGCCCATTTATCTGTGGAAATGGGGAGTGCTGATCCTCTGGAGAGGAGATGGATAAGCAAATCCAGCAACCACTGGCCAGGGCCAGGTTTGAGGTATTGAATAAATGATGGGTCAGATTTAGAGTCGTGAATAGGTAGGAAAGGTTTGGGACAGGGTGAGTTATAGGCAGGGTATTAATGTGAAGTTTGGACTGTAAAAGAAGAGAGAGTAAGAGTAAAATCATGATGTGATATCTCATGTCTAAGGGGAGAAAATTATAAAAATAAGAATCCAGGTGTAGAAATCAATTTGGGTTGGTATGAAATCTCCCTGGAGCCAAAGATCAGTTATAAAGTCAAGGAGTAAGGGGAGATCAGTGTCAGTAGTGTTTCCAGGAAAGGTAAGGGTTTGTGTTACTATGTGAAGAAAGGGGAAAATGAACTCATCTAGGCTGATCGCAATAAGAGGAGGGCCACACCCAAAATAACAAGAACTATGGAGAAATAGGTAAAGCAGAGGGAAAGCTTTTCAATGATAGTCCAGTCAGGCAGAGACACAGAGTAAAGTCCTATTGTGAATAAGGTTCAGTTCAGTTCAGTTGCTCAGTCGTGTCCAACTCTTTGCAAACCCATGGAATGCAGCACGCCAGGTCTCCTTGTCCATCACCA
>NW_011473701.1:0-625 GCF_000754665.1 Bison bison bison
AAGGGACTCTCAAGAGTCTTCTCCAACACCACAGTTCAAAAGCATCGATTCTTCAGCACTCAGCTTTCTTTATAGTCCAACTCTCACATCTGTACATGACCACTGGAAAAACCACCATAGCTTTCTGGACACACAAGAGTAGCTTACAAATACTACATCAATGTTTTAGGGTTAAGAAAAAAAAAAACATTGATCCTCGTTTGTATTTTTGTTCTTATTCAGTCGCTAAGTCATGTCTGAGTCTTTATGACTCCATGGACTGCAGCAGGCCAGGTTTCCCTGACTTCCACTATCTCCCAGAGTCGACTCAAGTTCATGTTCATTGATCTAGAGATGCTATGCAACCATCTCAATCTCTTTCACCCCCTTCTCCTCCTGCCTTCAACCTTTCCCAGCATCAACGTCTTTTCAATGAGTTGGTACTTCATATCAAGTGGCCAGAGTATTAGAGCTTCAGCATCAGTCCCTCCAATGAATATTTAGGGTTGCTTCCTTTAGGATTGACTGGTTTCATGTCCTCCCTGTCCAAAGGACTCTCAAGAGTCTTCTCCAACACCACAGTTCAAAAGTATCAATTCTTCAGTGCTCAGCCTTCTTTATGGTCCAACTCTCACATCCATACATG
>NW_011473702.1:0-571 GCF_000754665.1 Bison bison bison
TGTTATTGTTGTTTAGTCACTCAGTCATGTCCGACTCTTTGCAACCCCATGGACTGCTGCACACGAGGCTTCGCTGTCCTTCACCATCTCCCAGAGCTTGCTCAAACTCATGTCCATTGAGTCGGTGATGCCATCCAACCATCTTATCCCTTCTCATAATGTCCTCAGTCTTTCCCAGCGTCAGCATCTTTTTCATTGAGTCAGCTCTTTGCATCAGGTGGCTTCAGCCTCATCATGAGTCCTTCCACTGAATATTCAGGGTTGATTTCCTTTAGGATTGACAAGTAATGGAAATTTAAAGAAAATAAACAACTGGGAGCCAATGATAACTGTATTTCTCAAATTTGAAAATTTAGTATGTGTGACAGAAAAAAATAATTGCACCTCCCACAAAAGGTTACCACCATCTATTTTCTACTAGAAACAGCTTGTTTTTAATCTGCTGTGAATCATTAGTGAAGTGAAGTCCCTCAGTCATGTCTGACCCCATGGACTGTAGCCTACCAGGCTCCTCTGTCCATGGGATTTTCCAGGCAATAGTCCTGGAGTGGATTGCCATTTCCTTCTCCAG
>NW_011473703.1:0-650 GCF_000754665.1 Bison bison bison
AAATGAAAATTCTAGAGATTTAAAATATAATAAGCAAAGTGAAAAATCAAATGAATGGACTCAAGGGTGCATTGTTTTCAGATTAAAGAATCAGCATGCTTTGTAATAGCTTATAATGCAAAGTAATCTGAAAATAATGTAAAGCTGAATCATTTTGTCATACAGTCAAAACTAATACAATGTTGTAAATCCACTTCCCATGTGTGCTAAGCCATCTCAGTCTTGTCTGATTCTGTGTGACCCCATGAACCATAGCCAAGTCCAAGTCCAAGTCCCTGTCCATGGGATTCTCCAGGTAAGAATACTGGAGTGAGTTGCCACATCCTTCAACTGGACTTCAATGAAAAAAAGAATCAGCAAACTTGAAAATACATTAACAGAGATTATGCATCTGGAAAACAGAAAGAAAAAGGAGTACAGAAAAATGAACACAGTCTGAAAGAGAGATGCTACAAGATGAAGCAGACTAACAGTGCTGCTGCTGCTGCTGCTGCTAAGTCGCTTCAGTCGTGTCCGACTCTGTACGACCCCATAGATGGCAACCCACCAGGCTCTGCCATCTCTGGGATTCTCCAGGCAACAACACTGGAGTGGGCTGCCATTTCCTTCTCCAATGCATAAAAGTGAAAAGTGAAAGTGAAGTCGCTCAG
>NW_011473704.1:0-749 GCF_000754665.1 Bison bison bison
CCATTTCCTTCTCCAATGCATAAAAGTGAAAAGTGAAAGTGAAGTCGCTCAGTCGTGCCCGACTCTTAGAGACCCCATGAACTGCAGCCTACCAGACTCCTCCATCCATGGGATTTTCCAGGCAAGAGTACTGGAGTGGGGTGCCATTGCCTTCTCGAGACTAACAGTAGCATAATAGAAATACCAGAAGGAGAATATAGGAATAAAGGAACATAAAATCATTTTCAAAAGAGATGGCGGTAAACTTTATCAATTTGGTGAAAAATACTAACCTTAACATCCAAGAAATTTAAAAAAGAAACTTAAATTCAGATTAATAGGAAGAAGTCCATAACCAGACACATAAGCAAAACAATGAAAGCCAAAGAAAGAGAAAAACACAAAAACAGCAAGGGAAAAACAATAACATAAGAGGAACCACTATTGGATTGACAACTGACTTTATATCAGGAACAGTGGAAGTCACAAAGCAGTGAAATGGTATGCTCAAAGTGTTGAAAGGGCGTAGGGGGATCAACCAAGAATTCCTTATGCAGAATAAATATTCTTCAAAAATGAAAGAGAAATGAAGGCATTCTCAAATAAACTAAGAAAGAGATTTTCTTGCTAGCAGACATGCATTGTAACAAATACTGAATAAAGTTTCTTTAGGCTAAAAGGAAGTGATACTACATTACAATGCAAAATCACATAGAAAACCAAAGAACTAAAGTAAAGATAACTACTCAGTTAAAAAAAAAAAAAAAAAA
>NW_011473705.1:0-862 GCF_000754665.1 Bison bison bison
ATTTTAAACTGCCAAACTGATTACATTTCCAGTCAGAGACACTGAAGTGATAGAGGTCACAATGTGTGCAATGGTGTAGACATGTTCAAAAACAGTGTGTTATTTCCCTTTTCACTCAACCACTTGGCAGTGACTTGCATGTATCATTTAGGATACTTGTAGATGTTTGCAGTATCTACAGTTTAATATTCCAAGTCAGTTCTGAAAATGAGGTCATCTGTAGAACAGCTAAAAGTTGTTATTTAAATAGTAAACCTGCAAATATACAGAGAAAGATTTCCTATTTCTGCTATAGGTGAGTAGAAAATAAATTATTTTGTAGTTGTGAAAGCTCTGAATCACAGATGCAAAGATATTTGGGAAAGAGTTGTAACTTTACTATTTTTTCCTCATAAATATATAATTGGTATTCTGCAATTTGATAGGATCAAGTTCAAGATGTTTATTTTACTCTTTTTCATACTAATATATAATGCTCCTGAATTTTTACAATGCCTGATGTAAATACAGTTAAAATGAAAAAATTTCATCTATCACAATAAAGTATTTTTCTTTGGCAGAAGCAAATTACATGTCTTCATTCTAAGTCCATTTCCTTGGCTTCCCTCCCTCTCCTGCCTTCAGTCCCAAGAAGAGAAAATTCAAGCAATATAGAGATGTCAGGAATTAATGTGCTCTTTTATTAAATATCCAATAATATAAATTACACAGTTAATAAAATATAGCAAAATAAATTTTAAACCCTTCCTTCTCTCTCACTTTCTCTATACAATATATGTGTGTGAGTGTGCCCATATACACAGAAATAAACAGATAATGGATAGATGTAAAAAAAATATAGACATTATATACCTACTGATCC
>NW_011473706.1:0-706 GCF_000754665.1 Bison bison bison
GTTTCTATCTTTGTTTTCTTCATCATGCAGATTCTGTTAGCTTGTTGAAAATTCAGGATACAATTCTTTTGCAGGAAAGATTAGTAGATTTTCAAAGAAGCCACTGTGAACTACTTAGAGGAGAATTTTACAGAAAGAAAAGTAAGGTTCATGGGCTACAAAAAGAGCTGTCAGAAACCAAAGAAGTGGAATTACAGTTAGAGCAACAGAAAGTGAAGTGGGAACGAGAGCTCAGCAGCTTGAGGTACTGTACACCTCGCTTTTAAAGAAATATTTGAACTATTGTTTCCTTTAATACTGCAGAGACATAGACATGTTGTAAGGACTAACTTATCCTCTAGGATTTTACAGGGGAGAAAGTGTTACTAGTATTGTGGAGTGTGAAATTCTTGGAAATAATATAGCAGGTTCTTAACAGTGAATGCTTCTAATAACTTAATGTACATTTTTCCAAATCATCATTTTCATGAGTATACAGAAGTCCACCGTAATGGAAACCCCATTAAATATTTACCAAATTGACTTTCAGTTGTTTTTCACTTTTCTGTATGCTATTTAATACTGCAAGGAACACCTTTTCTATAAATTCATTTCTACCTTTCTAATTATTTTAAATGCATTTTCTTTAATAATATCCTATAATTTGGTCAAAGTATGAGAACTTAAAAATGGTCTGTGATCTATATTTCTAAACTATTCTTAGGAA
>NW_011473707.1:0-871 GCF_000754665.1 Bison bison bison
TCAGTTGAGTTCAATCACTCAGTCATGTCCTACCTTTGGGACGACTATGGACTGCAGCATGCCAGGACTCCCTGTCCAATCACCAACCCCTGGAGTTTACTCAAACTCATATCCATTGAGTCAGTGATGCCATCCAGCCATCTCATCCTCTGTTGTTCCATTCTCCTCCTGCCTTCAAACTTTCCCAGCATCAGGGTCTTTTCAATAAGTTAGTTCATCACATCAGGTGGCCAAAGTATTGGAGTTTCAGCTTCAGCATCAGTCCTTCCAATGAATATTCAGGTCTAATTTCCTTTAAGATGGAATACTTGGATCTCCTTGCAGTCCAAGGGACTTGTCTCAAGAGTCTTCTCCAACACCACAGTTCAGAAGCGTCAGTTCTTCAGTGCTCAGCTTTCTTTATAGTCCAACCCTCACATCCATACATGACTACTGGAAAAACCATAGCCTTGACTTGACAGACCATTGTTGGCAAAGTAATGTCTCTGCTTTTTAATATGCTGTGTAGATTGTTGATAACTTTCCTTCCAAGGAGTAAACATCTTTTAATTTCATGGCTGCTGTCACCATCTGCAGTGATTTTGGAGCCCCAAAAAATAGTCAGCCACTGTTTCCCCATCTATTTGACATGACGTGATGGGACTGAATGTTTAACGTTGAGCTTAGTTTTCTGAAAGTTGAACTTTAAGCCAAAGTTTTTGCTCTCCTCTTTCACTTTCATCAAGAGGCTCTTTCTTTCTTCTTCACTTTCTGCCGTAAGGGTTGTGTCATTTGCATATCTGTGGTTATTGATATTTCTTTTGGCAATCTTGATTCCAGCTTGTGCTTCATACAGCCCAGCATTTCTCATGATGTACTCTGCATATAAGTT
>NW_011473708.1:0-743 GCF_000754665.1 Bison bison bison
CACTACATAATGATCAAAGGATCAATCCAAGAAGAAGACATAACAATTATAAATATATATGCACCCAACACAGGAGCACCATGATATGTAAGACAAATGCTAACAAGTATGAAAGGAGAAATTAACAATAACACAATAGTAGTGGGAGACTTTAATACCTCACTCACACCTATGGATAGATCAACTAAACAGAAAATTAACAAGGAAACACAAACTTTAAATGATACAATAGACCAGTTAGACCTAATTGATATCTATAGGACATTTCATCCCAAAACAATGAATTTCACCTTTTTCTCAAGCGCACATGGAACCTTCTCCAGTATAGATCACATCCTGGGCCATAAATCTAGCCTTGGTAAATTCAAAAAAATTTAAATCATTCCAAGCATTTTTTCTGACCACAATGTAGTAAGATTAGACCTCAATTACAGGAGGAAACTATTAAAAATTCCAACATACGGAGGCTGAACAACACGCTGCTGAATAACCAACAAATCACAGAAGAAATCAAAAAAGAAATCAAAATTTGTGTAGAAACGAATGAAAATGAACACAACAACCCAAAACCTGTGGGACACTGTAAAAGCAGTCCTAAGGGGAAAGTTCATAGCAATACAGGCATACCTCAAGAAACAAGAACAAAGTCAAATAAATAACCTAACTCTACACCTAAAGCAACTAGAAAAGGAAGAAATGAAGATCCCCAGGGTTAGTAGAAGGAAAGGAATCTTAAAAATTAG
>NW_011473709.1:0-1003 GCF_000754665.1 Bison bison bison
TAATTCTCTTCTCATCTCTTTCATTTAATATCAAACTTTCTTATTCGTCTCTGTGTTGTTATGTAAGGGCCACAAAAAGTTACTCATGGGAGGGAAGAAACTGACCTCATCGAAGATGCCTTTAAATAGAGGAAAATGTGACATCTTCGCCACAGGCAATCATAGTTTGGACATATTAGTTTATGTTCCCTGAAATCTAGTTTTCTTGTTTTTATTTTTTATTAAAAAAGTTATTGATTGATTGATTTGGTTGTGCCAGGTCTTAGTTGTGGCATGTGAGATCTTCAGTCTTCATTGCAGTATGCAGGGTCTTTTGTTGTAGCATGTGGGATCTACTTCGCTGAGGTAGGATGGAAACCAGACTCCCTGCATTAAGAGCTCAGAATCTTAGCCACTGGACCACCAGGGAAGTCCCATGTTTTGTTTTTAAATATGAATTTTTATAGTTTGTAAACCACCATCTCAGCTCCTACATCCATAACACATATGTATTGCACACTCACATAGCACACACTAGTTTATTTTATTAATGAAATTAAGCCACTAGATGGTTAGGTTTTTCAAAACTGAGTCACTTGTCTGACACTTAGGGAGAAAAAAAGATTTGATGCAATCGGTTTGTTGCTCAAAGACAAGCATGAGGGAGCGAGCCCCACAGGTCCACAGCAGCTATCCCAGCCCTTGCTGATACATGTTACAGATTTCAGCAGAAGAAAAACCTTTCACTCAAGGACCTTGTGATAATGCCTCAAACAACTGTGGAGTGATGGTTCTGCAAACCATTAGTGGATGTGTTCTTCTTGTAGTCACTTATTGCTCTCACAGAAACAACAAGTCCTGTCAGTGGTTAATTGAGTACATAAGTTCTTATTTGTAGAGACAAGATGAAGTAGTCTCTCCAAAGAAGAGCTTTCAAAAATCAAAAAGATCACCACTTGTAATAAAAATGAAGTATGCTGAAATACACTGCATAGAGTTTTATAGATATTTGGCTTTAATATTG
>NW_011473710.1:0-649 GCF_000754665.1 Bison bison bison
GACATAAAGAGTTATATAGATGTCAGTTGACTGTCAAAGCAAAATTGTTTCCTCCTTATCATGTTTTCAGAGACCTGGAAAATTCTGAGATTCTGGAGAGTGCTGGCCTTTGTGAAAAGAGATAAAGAGAGATGTATCTAGAAGAGGATCTACGAGGGTTTTCTTATCTTATGCCTACTTTGAATTCAGAACACACTGTGTTTAAGGATGATCAGCTGTGAGGGGGAAGTTATAAACTTTGCACCCTGCCCATCTCTATTTCTGTACTGTTTGGAGCATGCTCTTCACTAGGTGGCTCTTTGTACATTTAAGGGCAGAACGCGAGTCTCTTCATTTTCACTTGTATTAATTAAGGCGTGTTCAGCTTTAATACAGTTCTCATAACTGAGTTTTAAGACCGACATTAGCTGGTCTATTGTTGCAATTGTATGTATTAATTTTCTCTTCCAACTTAATTTCACTTGCATTTTTTTCTCTCTCATAAGTACTCCTTGAGGATGACATCTCTTAAAAACTCTTTATGTTTCCAGGTACCTTTGTGTGAATTAACTAACCCTGTGTTTAACTCAACAAAACACTTCAGTTCATTTGTTCAACTGTATGACAAGAGCTTTCCTCTTTCTTAGTGAGAAATAATTCTCTTCTCATC
>NW_011473711.1:0-893 GCF_000754665.1 Bison bison bison
TCCAGCAACACAGGAACATAGCCCTGAGCTTCAATATACAGGCTGCCCAAAGTCACACCAAACCCACTGACATCTCAAAACTCATTACAGGACATGTCATTGCACTCCAGAGAGAAGAAATCCAGCTCCACCTACAAGAACACTGACACAAGCTTCCCTAACCAGGAAACCTTGACAAGCCACCCATACAATGCCACCCACAGTGAGGAACTGCCACAATAAAGAGGAACCACAAACTGTCAGAATACAGAAAGACCACCCCCAAAACAGCAATATGAACAGATGAAAAGGCAGAGAAATACCTAGCAGGTAAAGGAACAGGATAAATGCCCACCAAACCAAACAAAAGAGGAAGAGACAGGGAATCTATCTGATAAAGAATTCCGAATAATGATAGTGAAAATGATCCAGGATCTTGAAAACAAATTGGAGTTACAGATAAATAGCCTAGAGACAAGGATCAAGAAGATGCAAGAAAGGTTTAAAAAGGACCTAGAAGAAATAAAAAAGAGTCAATAATGAATAATGCAATAAATGAGATAAAAAACACTCTGGAGGGAACCAACAGTAGAGTAACGGAGGCAGATGATAGGATAAGTGAGGTAGAAGATAGAATGGTAGAAATAAATGAAACAGAGGAAAAAGGAAAAAAAGAATGAAAAGAAATGAGGACAACATCAGAGACCTCTGGGACAATGTTAAACTCCCCAAAATTCTAATCATAGGAGTCCCAGAGGAAGACAAAAAGAAAGAACATGAGAAAATACTTGAGGAGATAATAGTTGAAAACTTCCCTAAAATGGGGAAGGAAATAATCACCCAAGTCCAAGAAACCCAGAGAGTCCCAAACAGGATAAACCCAAGGTGAAACACCCCAAGATGCATATTAATCA
>NW_011473712.1:0-671 GCF_000754665.1 Bison bison bison
TATACAAGCTTCAATGCTATTCTCTCAAATCATCCCAGGCTCAGCTTCTCCAACAGAGTCTAAAAGTATGTTCTTTATATCTCTATCTCTTTTAATGTCTCACATATAAGGTCATTGTTACCATCTTTCTAAATTCCACATATATGCGTTAATATACGTATTGGTGTTTTTCTTTCTGACTTACTTCACTCTGTATAATAGGCTCCAGTTTCATTCACCTCATTAGAACTGATGCAAATGCATTTTTTAATATCCTAGTAATACCGCATTGTGTATATGTACAAAAACTTTCTTATCCATTTGTCTGCTGACGGACATCTAAGCTGCTTCCATGTCCTAGCTATAGTAAACAGTGCTACAATGAACATTGGGGTACATGTGTCTCTTTTAATTCTGGTTTCCTCAGGGTGTATGCCTAGCAGTGAGATTGCTGGGTCGCATGGCAGTTCTATTTCCCGGTTTTAAGGAATCTCCACACTGTTCTCCCTAGTGGCTGTACTAGTTTGTATTCTTACCAACAGTGTAAGAGGGTTCCCTTTTCTCCACACCCTCTCCAGCATTTATTGTTTGTAGACTTTGATAGCAGCCATTCTGACCAGTTGAGTTATTTCAAATCCTGAAAGATGATGCTGTGAAAGTGCTGTGCTCAATTTACCAGCAAATTTGGAAAA
>NW_011473713.1:0-669 GCF_000754665.1 Bison bison bison
GAAAAAGCAAGAGAGTTCCAGAAAAACATCTCTTTCTGCTTTATTGACTATGCCAAAGCCTTTGACTGTGTGGATCACATTAAACTGTGGAAAATTCTGAAGGAGATGGGAATACCAGACCACCTGACCTGCCTCTTGAAAACTATATGTTACAGATGTACAATTTAGTGATTTACGATTTTAAAGCTTTTACTCTGTTTATAGCTATTGCAAAATATTGGCTATATTCCCCATGTTTTGCAATATATCCTTGTAGCTTATTTTATACATAACAGTTTGTACCTCTTGCTCCTCTATTCCTATCTTTCCCCATCATCCCTCTCTCTCCCGACTGGTAACCACTACTTTGTTCTCTGTTCCTGTGAGTCAGCTTCTTCTATGTTAATATTCAGTTGTTGTTCAGTTGCTCAGTCATGTCAGACTCTTTGTGACTGCACGGACTGCAGCATGCCAGGCTTCCCAGTCCTCGACCATCTCCCAGAACTTGCTCAAACCCATGTCCAATGAGTTGGTGATGCCTTCCAACCATCTCACCCTTTGTCCTCCCCTTCTCCTGTCCTCCCCTTCTCCTCCTGCCCTTAATCTTTCTCAGCATAATTATCTTTTCAAATGAGTCAGCTCTTCATATCAGGTGGTCAAAGTATTGGAGTTTCAGCTTCAACATCAGTC
>NW_011473714.1:0-627 GCF_000754665.1 Bison bison bison
TCCTTTAGGATGGACTGGTTTGACTCTCCTTGCCATCCAAGGGACTCTCAGGAGTCTTCACCAACACCACAGTTCAAAAGCATCAATTCTTTGGTGCTCAGCCTTCTATATGGTCCAACTCTCACATCCATGCATGACTACTGGAAAAGCCATAGCTTTGACTAGACAGACTTTTGTCAGCAAAGTGATGTCTCTTCTTTTTAATACGCTATCTAGGTGTATCATAGCTTTTCTTCCAAGGAGCAAGCATCTTTTAATTTCAAGGCTGCAGTCACAATCCACAGTGATTTTGGAACCCAAGAATATAAAGTCTGTCACCGTTTCCGTTGTTTCCCCATCTATTTGCCATGAAGTGATGGGACAGGATGCCATGATCTTCAATTTTGAAATTTAAATTTTAAGCCAGCTTTTTCACTCTCCTCTTTCACTTTCATCAAGTGGCTCTTTAGTTCCTCTTTGCTTTCTGCCATAAGGGTGGTGTCATCTGAAGTTATTAGTCTGTTTTATTTTTTAAATTCAACATCTAAGTGAAAGCATACAGTATTTGTCTTTCTTCCTCCAAGTCCATCCATGTTGCTGCAAATGGCAAAATGCCATTCATTTTTAGTCTGTGTAGTATTCCATTAT
>NW_011473715.1:0-505 GCF_000754665.1 Bison bison bison
GGCCAAAGAACTAAACAGACATTTCTCCAAAGAAGACATACAGATGGCGAACAAACACATGAAAAGATGCTCAACATCACTCATTATCAGAGAAATGGTAATCAAAGCCACAATGAGGTACTATCTCACGCTGGTCAGAATGGCTGCGATCCAAAAGTCTACAAGCAATAAATGCTGGAGAGGGTGTGGAGAAAGGGGAACCCTCTTACACTGTTGGGGTGAAGTCGCTCAGTCCTGTCCGATTCTTTGTGACCCCATGGACTGTAGCCTACCAGGCTCTTTCATCCATGGGATTTTCCAGGCAAGAGCACTGGAGTGGATTGCCATTTCCTTCTCCAGAGGCTCTTCCTGACCCAGGTATCGAACCCAGGTCTCCTGCATTGTAGGCAGACACTTTACCGTCTGAGCCACCAGGGAAGTCACTGTTGGTGGGAATGCAAACTAGTACAGCCACTATGGAGAACAGTGTGGAGACTCATTAAAAAACTGGAAATAGAACTGCCAT
>NW_011473716.1:0-602 GCF_000754665.1 Bison bison bison
GCTGCTGCTAAGTCGCTTCAGTCGTGTCCGACTCTGCGACCCCATAGATGGCAGCCCACCAGGCTCCTCTGTCCCTGGGATTCTCCAGGCAAGAATATTGGAGTAGGCTGCAATTTCCTTCTCCATGTTATACAGCAATATATAACTAATACAGTTGCCTTGGGCCAAGTCCAGCTCTTATATTTTATATGTCAGTGAGTAGAAGTTATTAATGGGAATCTCAAAGTTGGCATTTTGTTTATCTCAAAAACCAGATCCTAGCTGCAGGATAAGACCATATTGCTTTGGGCATTTCTAAAGAGGCAAGTAGCCAGTCTCTAGAGACTTGCCATCCTAAGAACTCATGGATTCCCCTTTGTGGAAGCAGACCGACACAGCTGGCTGGCCTTGAACCAAAGCTTACAGTGCCATAGTTCAGCAAGCAGCAATTAGTCCTTAGCATATCATACAAACCCCACTTACATTGTGTTTACATCTAGACACTCAACTTGTTAAAGCAAACTTCAGTGGAATGGGGACTTACTTGGGCTCTGCTCTTAATGAGTCATTCCAAAGGGTGCAACTGGAGGAAACAGCACCCCTAGCAGTTTTTAGTCTGAGAT